>NC_092224.1:26044348-26144348 GCF_036320965.1 Panulirus ornatus | reverse complement strand
AATAGGAAGGATGATTAGATGGGGGAGGGAGGGGGAGAATAATATATATGAATATATATATATATATATATATAAAAGAAAACGAGTTGGAGGAGCCGGCTCGACTCGAGCGATGGAGGGGATGAGGAGGGAGGAGGAGGAGGAGGAGGAAGAGACAACCTACCCCAGCTCGGGACACCACTTCGATCCCATCGTCAGGCTCCTGAAACGACCAGAACATCTCAACATCTCCCGCGAATAAGGGGAACATCACTTCATCCACAGCAACATCTCAGAAAAACTACTTCATCCACAAGTGGTTTCTGGATGCTGAGCAATTTTGTGTTGCATTGGCCCTATGTACGTGTGGTTAATTACACAGGTGTTGCTCGGCCTTTAGTACATATACATATATATATATATATATATATATATATATATATATATATATATATATATATATATATATATATATATTTACACATAACATGCTAGGTTCGTATGTATTGATATACATGTATACATATAGAGAATTGAATGAATGACTTGAGAAATAAAACATATATGTGTAAGTGTTCCATATATATATATATATATATATATATATATATATATATATATATATATATATATATATATCAGTGCTTGAATTCAAGGAGTTTATGAATGAGAATATGGTGGTCGATAGAGTGAGTGTGATTACTAATACATGTGTCACAAGGAGGAGTTTTGTGTTCGTGTGTGTGTGTGTGTACAAATAGGCCATGGAAAAGTCTGTGTACGACTGGTAGTATACAATTTTATAGGGTATACACATTGGTTGGAAACTTCACATAAACTTAGCGTAAAACACCTGACAGTATAATTCATACACCTGGAAAGAAAGACATGCATGTGACAGAACACACACACACACACACACACACACACACACGTGGTTGCTACTTCATTCAAACTGAGGATAACACACTTAGCAATCCACATTAAACATATAATCACCCTATAAACGTAACTAAATATCTCTGACCATAATACACGCATTTGAAAGCTCGTATGAATATAGATGTAAGCGTAGTATTTGAAAGCTCGTATGAATATATATGTAAGCGTAGTAATCCAAAATGTACATACATGTACCACTCAACAGTGAGGAAACACATAACATTAGGGTGATGTTGGCTGCACCAAGCATCCTACATTGCAACTGTTTTAACACCTGGGAGCATGCTGCTGTGGCGGACATGAGAGAAGGGAAGGTTGACATGGAAAGATACACACGCAATATAAAGATGAGGTAACACTGATCATCCCTTGAAAAAAAAGACACACAGACACACATAATCACACACACACACACACACACATACACACACACACATATGCGATTGCTATCTGTGTCTTAGGGGGAAAAGTTTTACACTCGTGTTGCTATGTCTCTTAACCTTAAATACACACACCGTGTCTTTACTGTGGTTTGAATACACACACACACACACACACACACACACACACTACAGCATAAACCAGGTACCCATCTATCGACCAGCTCTGAGGGGAGGATGAACACCTGGGTTGGGCGTGGACAGACTGCCACGTCATCACCTGGAAATCTACGTTAAGTTCAGGAATATCCATAAGTTGACCTTTATGTCAGCTAAGCTCAGAGTTAGCTCAACGGCGCTTATATGTTCATCTCTGTGTAACTCAAGAGGTTTACGACGTTCGGCTGTGTTGTCTGATAAGTTCAGGTCTGCGTCAGCTCAAGAGGCGTGGTACGTTGCCCGTCGCTTAAAGTTCAGCTTTACGTCATCTCAACACCTTCAATAGGCTGAGCTCCGCGTTAGGTCAAAAGCTTAAAGTCACTCAGCTTTTTATTCAGCTCTAATGCTTTCATACGTTCAGCCTTTCGAAGGTTCCCTGGCTCAAAGACGTACAGATTTCGATAAGAATACAAGCTTCAGTAGACTTAGCTTTACGTCAGCTTCGACAGCTTTGGTGCTCTCAGGTCTGCGTCAAATGAGAGCTTTGATACATATTCATATTTGCGTGAGGTCGACACCTCTAGTACGTTCAGCTTTAGCTGGTTAATGTCTGGCGTGTTCAGCTTTAGGTCAGTTTATCAAGCTCCAACGCGTTTGATTCCCAGTCACCTGAGAAGGACCAGTGCCTTCAGCTCTGCGTTGGTGTAATGAGCCCTATCTACCTCCTGTAGCTATGCGTCAGTTCAGTGACTTTTAATCTAATGTGTTCGACTTTGCGTGAGCTAAGCAAGGGCCAGCAGCTTTAGCTTCTGTAGCGGTAAACTGCTCAGCTTGATATGGGGCCGCTGGTTCACTTGGTGTTCCGAGGACAAGTTTACACAGTTGTTTACACTAGTAACATTCGGGTGGGTATAGTTTACAGGGAAAATAAGAAGTAAACTCCTGAATAACATAACCGAAGATTACCTTAATGAATAAATGAAATACAGCCCGTAATAACATGTTCGTTCTGGTGTTGAAACAAAAGCATATAATACTATTATTTTTGAAAAGGATGGCTAATAATAGAGGGGATAACAATAGCTCTATTACGATGGCCTTCCGTGAGCTTTTGTTTTCATTTCCTTTTTCATCCTGGGTACAAAGAAAAGTCTGATGGGATAGATATTATTGGAAAACCGTGACAGATATTTCTGCTTTCAGTCTAAAGACGAGGTGGCGATCGAAGCGTATGGTATGGGTGTGGTCAGAGCCGGATGTGGGTGGAGCTAGACTGGGTGTGGGAGGGTGTAGGTGTGGGTGCAGAGAGAGTGCGTGGGTGTTGGCAGAGGCAGAGTGGATGTGGCTGGAGAGAGAGAGAGAGAGAGAGAGAGAGAGAGAGAGAGAGAGAGAGAGAGAGAGAGTGGGTTTGGGTGGAGTCAGAGTGGGTGTGGGCGGAAGGAGGATCGGTGACGGTGTGGGTGGAAGCAGGGAGGGTGTGGCTGGAGGCAAAACGATTACAGGTGGAGGGAATGTGAACGCGGGTGAATGAAGAGGGGAATGTGGCTGGGTGGATGAAGATGGATGCACGGCGAGGATTAACTAATCAGGGTTAAATGAGTGTAGGTGGAAGCTAAGTGGATGACGTGGATGTATGGGATGAAAGCATGACACCACCACCTTACTCTTGCTCCTCCTCCACACTCCGCACCAGCCATACATCTCGACCGAGCTGGCCATAACGTTTGCCCAGCCGCAAGACGGGTCGTGTCGACCACTTTACACGGATATGGAGGCCCAAGGAAACACAGAGGAGACGTTGAGATTAACCCCAGAGATCGCGGATGGGGCGATGGGGCACATCCTTCCACCTCCTCAGAGGGCTGTTGGAGTGAGGGACCAACGCAGATATTAACGTCCTTTTATAGACCACTCAGAACTGGGGGGGGCTTGCTTTAAGGAAGACGATGTTTTTCTTTTGCTCGTGCGATTTCGATCGGTTTTTAGGCTCAGGCTGTTATCATAACTACAGAAGTAAATAAGAAGATATGGAATGATGTCAGGATTTCTGTTTTCTTAGCATTACAGCTACGATACCTCAGTGTGTACGTCACCTCTGAGCCCCGAGAACAATACTTGTGGTCTCTAAAAGCTGAAACATTTTCTCATGAAAGTGATGACGATTATGAACATGAACAGTCGTCGTGAATGTGACGGTCGTCGTGAATGTGACGGTCATCGTGAATGTGACGGTCATCGTGAATGTGACGGTCATCGTGAATTTGACGGTCGTCGTGAATGTGATAGTACCCAGTCTGTCTAACCGAAACGCTAATTGATAATAACCAAGGACAGGTATCGTGTAAGAAGGGCTAATATGAAGTTCATTATATTTCATCTCATTATTACCAACAAGAAGTTTTGTTAATGGATTTCATACTAAATATCCAAAGGTAATAATACCAACTCCATATTTCGACATATAATATATATATATATATATATATATATATATATATATATATATATATATATATATATATATATATATATATATATGCAAGTAAAAGAGTCAATTCTTTCTGATCGCCGTTTCCCACGTTAGCGAGTTAGCACCATGAACAGACTAAGAAAGAACGCATTCGCTCATCCATTCTCTAACCGTCATATATAAAGTCAACCTTATAACCCAATCTTTATCTTGCTACAGAACTCGTTCGACATCTTAAACATATATATATATATATATATATATATATATATATATATATATATATATATATATATATATATATATATATATATATGTGTCTGTGTGTGTGTGTGTGTGTGTGTGTGTGAGTGTGTGTGTGTATAAACAGCATGGAGACACGTCTCGAATAAGTTGAGAACATTCGTTTTGAATGGTGGTGGGAAAAAAAAAGCTGGCGGCGGCGAGACAAAGTTCGCGCAACCTTCGTTTAAAAATCAGTCCCCGGCGTGTTTGTCCTTCGTCCAGACAAGCCTCTCACACGCACACACAAGTTAGATAAGAAGTTGGGCGTACGAGGAAGGTTGAAGTTAAGGCTGGAACTGTTGGACTACTGAATCTATATTTGTGCGAAGCAGAGATGAATAAATAGATTCTGAACGAATGTAGCAAGTTCTGGCCATTCTTTAGAATGGCATCTACATAGACACATACACAGACACATGTGTGTGTGTGTGTGTGTGTGTGTGTGTGTGTATGTGTGTGTATGTGTGTGTGTGTGAGTGTGTGTGTGTGTGTCTGTGTGTGTGTGTGTGTGTGTGTGTGTGTGTGAGGGGTATTCCCTTTTTCTGCACACAACTCAACAAGTTGCTCGTCTCTTCCATTCACAACACCGAATATCCCATCCCCTCAACTGCCACGTTAATCATCTTTGCCTTCAAATCACCCATCATTAACAACCGGTCTCTTACATCAAAGCTGCTGACATGCTCACTCAGCTGCTCCCTAAACACTCACATCTCCTGATCTGTTCTCTCATGGCCAGGTGCATAAGCATTAATAATCATCATATAATCACCCATCTCTCGCCATCTACTTTCATCTTTACCAACATCAATCTAGATATACTTCCTTACACTCTTTCACACACTATCACAACTTCTGCTTCGGGAATAGTGCTACTCCTTCCTTAGCTCTTGTTCGCTCGCCAACCCCTCACTTTACTCCTAAGATATTTCTAACCATTTTTCCCCTTTACCTTTGAGCTTCGTTTCATTCAGTGCCAGAACATCCAGGTTTTTCTCTCATCTCTCTTCATCTTGCTTACATCCACACACACATTCAGATACCCCAACCTGAGCAAGCCCTCGAGGAGGATGAATATCACTTGCTTGGCTCCTTCCTCTGTTCTATCGTTATGAAATTAAGATACAAGAAGAGTTGAGGGTGAGATTCCAGACCCATGCTCCCGTCCTATTTAGTCGTCTTCTACGACACACGGGAAATACGTGGGCAGTCTTCTTTCTCCCACACCTTAGGGATATATATATATATATATATATATATATATATATATATATATATATATATATATATATATATATAACCTGCCATGTCCCATCCTGACCCCTCTGTGACCCACCATGACCTGCTACATCCCACCATGACCCTTCCGTTACCCACCATGTCCTGCTATATCCCGCCCTAGCCCATCATGAACCATGATGATCCATGACCCACCTCTGACCCGCCATATAAACCACACTGACCCACATGGCAAGCCTCGACTCATCATGACCCACAATGACCTCCCTTCCTCAATATCCTGATTCATCGTGACCCATATCGATCCCCTTCTGAGTGCTATCACTCATCATGACTCATAATAACCTCGTTCTTTAATGTCCGACTAATCATGACCCTAAAACAAATCCCTCTGGCACGTCCCGACTCCCTTGACTCACGCTCATTATTCACCCTGACTCATTGTCATTCATCTTAACTCTCCATACCTTACCTACCGTACCCACCACGACACTACGTAGCTCTCCATGAATTACTATAACCCTCTGTGACACAACATACTCACCACAACCCTTTGCGAGTCACTACGATTTGCCATGACTCACCCCGACTCACTTGCACCCATCAAAACCCCATTTCCAAGTCATCATCAGTCACTCCTGGTTCCTCCATCACAACCATTCTCCCCTGGCCCCAATCTCCATCACCTCTCCCAGGCTTCTGTCTCTACCACCTTCTTCGTGGCCTCTCCTTTACCATCCTCGCCGGCTCCTCGCTCCACCAACCTCTCCCAGGACCCTTTCTGCGCCAACCTCTCCTTGGTCTCTCCACCAACCTCACCATCTTTCCCTGGCCTCTCTCTCCATCACCCACTCCTAGGCTCCTCCCTCTACCCTGGTTAGATTTCACTTAGAATACGTTGTTCAGTTCTGATCATCAACCTCGATCGGAGATGAAGAGAATGTAGAACAAATTCAGAGAACAGCAACAAAGACATAGTCGCATGGAAATAAGCTTTATGAACATAGACTAAGAAAATGAAAAATAAAATTGCTCTCTAAAGATAAACAAACTACAAGATCATATAGAAGTTCTCGGAATACCATACAAGTTCTACAACATAAAAAAGAGGTTCTTTACATTAAATAGGAATCTAGAGACAAAAAAATAGAGGTATGATGCGAAAGGAAATGGGATGCAATAGCATCGCGGGTACAGGTTGTTTCAGCTGTAGAGCCATTTGATACTGGAAAAAATTACTGCGTGATGCTGTCAGTGTGAGGACTGAGGACTATCGATTACTTCAAGTACTTCGGTCATATCTATCATCAGTGAGTGCGCATGTTCCCAGGAGGATCAACATAAGATTTCATTGTTTTGAAAATCAACTACATTTTCCTCACTCGCATCTGAGCTTCCTTCCAGCTGTAATCAAAGTAAGGAGCGTTCTTCCTTCCACACTTTCCCCAACAAAATGTCCACGGCAGTAAATTCTCTCCATACCACATTAGTGTTCCTTCTCAACTTCTATTCCTGCCGGCTGTTGTGCAGGAAGGAGTGGTTGCTGGAGAAGTGCCATCTGCTTTATCATCCTGTCTCTAACACAAATGAAATATGTCCTCCAGCAGATAATCTCATCATAAACCATCAGGTTTCTTTGATATCTATTCGTATAATGTATTTTCATGTCCCTTGGCCCATCATGACCCACAGTGAGATATCATGACCTTGTGTCTTAGATACTTTAATTGTACTTAACCAACCAAGTTCTACCATGACTCATGGCGACAGACTACTTCCTGACCATACCCGATCCCCTTTGACCCAGCTTTGACCCCCGTAATCCAAGAGCTACGCAATATCAGTGGACCAAACCCGGGCATATGAAGCTGTCAAAAGAAATCATGGAATGGTCTATGGAGCTTGACTATGGATGGTGAGCCCTGGTTTCGGTGCATTATACAAGACACGTAGTTCAGCAAGATCAAAGAATCCTAAAAAAAAAAAAACATGTGAGCAGAGCGAGGGATGGGGTTTACCTCCACTCCTCGCTTCCCAGTCCGGACTCAAGGTAGAGGAAGCCATAGCGTGAGTGTGTTCACGGCGATGATGGTCGTCGTCGGACTTACACACATGCCATAGGTGCGATAATGCTTCAGGCATGGCTCTTACCCTGACCAACCCCGCCGCCCACCATATTGGTTTCCAATACTTGGAGTCTCGGCTGAGGGAGGCAGCGACATGCACTCTTGCCTGGGAAGGCAGAGGAGTGGGGGATACTGATGGAACAGGGGTAAGGAGTGGAATGAGTGTGGATGGGGGAGAGGGTGGTCGCTGGGGGAGGGAGCAGATTGCAGGAATGGGTGGAATGCATGGGGAAGAGATGGTATGATGGGTAAGGAGGAGATGGTATGAAGGTGGTTAAGTTGAGAAGGGTTGGGGAGGGGAGGAGACTATGGAAGAAGTGGCATGTTGGAAAACAGTAATGGAAACGAGACTGTATAAGAGGAGTAGTAGGGGAGGATATGATGGTTGGAATGAATGGGGAAGAGATAATGCTCCCAATCACCTCAAACTGATTCATTCCACACTTCCTCTGTACCCAGTCAAGATCACAAATGTACCTCCTGTATCAACAATAAACAATGTCGAAAAATCTTTTGACTCGTGGCTTCGGTAATGTACTGCACCAGCGTTACCCTTCGCCCACTCTGACCTTTACGCCATGCTCACTCTGAATCCACTCTTACCCTCATTCTCATCTCACCCTGAGTCCACCCTCGCTTTCACCGCACTCTCACTATCAGTCCATTCACAACCGTGAGTCCACATTCAGCCTTCACTCCACTCTGCCCCCAGAAGTATTGCATTCCCGAAGGCCATGTTCACCAGAACCCCCTGGCCACATTCCTCTCTAGGCCCAGGCTTGCTGTCTCCCCTCTGCATCTCTCTAGCCATCTCATGGACGCACACTGCCTGATGTCGCGACTTCATTTACCCTGCTGGTTAACTTTCACTACAAAGTCGACGTTATATAATACCTCACTCTTCTAAGACACTCGTATCAACTTCTCGCACATGCGTTGTTCCTTCAACGACGCTAATAATGTACTCTTGTCACTCTGAACTGAGGATGTTTCGTCCACGGAAGGGAACTACTTCTATCCTTGCTGATGAGGATGTCCACAGCTCCTATCATCATGAGATCTCATAGTTATTTCTCTCTGATGCTCAATGACACGTAACTATGAATCTAAGTTGCCACGAAAGGAGAACACGCAGCTCTGAATCTAAACTGCTACGAGGTTCGCAACTTGGAATCACTTGGAATCCAAGCCACTGAGGGACTGGCAACGTTGAAACTAAACTAGTAACTTTAAAACTAAGCTGTCATCCATTCCGTATGAAGTTTGATGACTTTATTTTTAATTAGTTTCTAGAATGCCTTCAAAACATATTGAAAAAGTTTGGTGATGCGGGTTTATCTCTTTTCGAAAAGGTTTCAAGGAGGAACTACGCTGGGTAAATATTTTCTTTTTCCTCTTGTTTTCATTCGCAATATTGGCGCCAGAGTAATCGAGGTCTCACAGTGATCAAATGTCGTGAAGAAGAGGTCGAACGTAGCCTATCTCTACGATACCCTTAGCAGCTGACATTCTCCTGTATCTGGGGCTTTCCACAAGTTAGGGGTTGACAGTTTTCTCTCTCTGTCTCTGTCTCTGTCTCTCTCTCTCTCTCTCTCTCTCTCTCTCTCTCTCTCTCTCTCTAGGGTGTTCCCATGTGCCCACAAATATTCTCTCTCTGGGGCGTCTCTCTCTCTCTCTGGGGTTCTCCCATGTGCCCACAAATATTCTCTCACTGGGGCGTCTCTAAGTAGCAATGGCGAGTTGAGACAAATCTAACGTCTGTATAGTAAGTCACTCATCCTCTTTGAATGAAGAAACAAGAAGTGGCATTTTTCGTTGATGAGTTTACCTCATTATCCGTTCTCACGGATCAGTCTTATATTAACATCTCTGTAGTTATAACCTCCCTACATCCCTTTCTCTCTCCTATATATATATATACATACATATATATATATATATATATATATATATATATATATATATATATATATATATATATATATATATGCTTGATGAACAGGCATCAATTAGGGTTTCAGTTGTCCTTGTCGTTTCAGTTAACGTAAAAAACGCAATTTTTCCTCTCTTTCACACACACACACACACACGTAAGCACCCACGCAATCATATATATATATACACACACACACACACACACACACACACACACACACACACACAAGCACATACACGTAAGCACACACGCACGCACGCACGCACACACACACACACACACACACACACACGTAAGCACGCATGCACGCACTCAAACACACACACACACACACACACACATAAGCACGCATGCACGCACTCAAACACACACACACACACACACACTGATCGTCAAATGGGTACCTGTGTGCGTGCGTGCGTGCGTGTGTGTGTGTGTGTGTGTGTGTGTGTGTGTGCATAAATACAAAGGAGTAAAGACTGGATGCATATATACAAGGTTAAGAGACGGGGCGACACGAATGTAAAAACTCACACAAAGAGTAATCACACACACGAACAAAGGAACAGAGAAACACATGCACAAACGGACATAAAAAGAGATGAAAAATCTAACTCCATATAAATAGAAGACAAGAGAGTCGGACTCTCTGATAGAACATGGAATACAAATTACCATAAGGCGCTGAGCCTTAGGACGTAAAACCTTTTAATCTTCCGTATAATATATTCCGATCGCATACATTTTAGAAACATCGCCCGCTATACATTCCACGACGATAGTTCGAGGGCGAGAGTGAAGGCAGAGTCACGTGCGGCAAGATCGAATGTATATTTCAGTGTAAGACGAAGGTCCCACGCGAGAGATAGGTGTAATATGACGGGAGGATCAGTGGGACGTGGGAGAAAATAATTTATGAGGCCGGGACGCCAATCTCGATGGTTGCTAGGATCCCATTTTCTTCGGCCATAAATGTTTTTCGGGTGGGGAAACTGTTACCTGGCGTGTGTGCACGTGACTGGAGATGGCTTTTTACCTACTCCCTCTGATGCTCTTTCGCTTCTAGCTCTAGCGTCCTAGCTACGTCTCTTCGATGTATATCAGTTGATGAGGTGATAATTACACGAAAGTGCACTTGGGAACTTATCGTGTTTCATTTTCCCCGTGGACTCCCTTAACCTTGTATGTAAGTACCATGTCTTTAGATCTGTGCGCATATGCACATATATAGACACACCCACCCACCCCAGCCTAAGCCAAGTACCCATTTATCAACCAGCTCCAAGGGGAGGATGAACACATGGGTTGGGTGTGGGCTGACTGCCACTTCCAGATTCGAAACCATGCGGGTCCGACAGTGTGTGTGTGTGTGTGTGTGTGTGTGTGTGTGTGTGTGTGTGATGCAAAACTATGATTAATTATGTACAATACAGTGACTCTAAACTTCCCTAGAAGAGGAAAATCTCATCATTTTACCCTAAGATCACTGTATATAAGACAAATGCTATGTCTTATCAATCACATCAGTCAGGTTAAAAATCTCATAAAGCAATCTAAGAGAAATTCCAGATCATTGCTCCTCCTTGCCAGATATGACTTTCAACGGTGAAGAAAAAAAAACCCCAAAAAACCCCGCCTCCCCAAACACCAGCTCAAGATTATGAAAGATTCGCGGCTCCCAGGCCTAATGGAAGATAAATAAGGGTATGAATCGAGACGACGGACCGAGTCGATCACTGTTACCACACACCACTGGGACTGGCACGCCACAGCTGGCTGGCTGGCTGGCTGGCGGGCTGGCTGGCTGGCTGCCTCCATATCTCTGGTTTCGTCTCCCTCTTAACTTCTGCTTTCAAGAACGAAGAAGATATCTCATTGTCTTGTGTCCTAGCGATCCACCTGTATACTATCAGAGGGATTTCTTTAAAGGTCAGGGCAATCACTCCCGGTATTGTGAAAGAACTAGCGAGTAGATTATCGTAAGAAAAAACACAAAAACAAACTGGCTCAGCTACTGAGGAATGGGTTGAGTTGGCAACACTGTTTAGAGACTGCTTCTCCTCCTCCCTTCCTCCTTTGGCCTAGTCTGAGAGTCTTCGAAGGGACGATTTGGAGGAGTTCCGCGTTGCTTCTTTTCCAGATGTCTCCCTCCCTTTGGATTGGAAACGCATTATCTTTCTTTCCTTATCATTCTCTGTGCCTTTGTTTTGAACAGATACAGCTGGGTGTAGTTTCTTTAGCTTGTTGAAAGCGACGGTTACGACCACCTGAGCACGACGGTATGACCTTAGAGCACGACGGTACGACCTTGGAGCACGACGGTATGACCATTAGGTATGTAGGTCGCCGCTGTTACTGGCGCAAGACGAAGATCATTCGACCATGCAAACACAATACTGTTATCAGTGTAAATGCTGAACATGAATACTATTTTCTAACAATCAATTGGTAATAACTACCGACAGCTAATAAGTGGTTATCAATAACTAATGTTAGCTAGTAGTTACTTATACCAGGTAAGATTCAGTGGTGCACATACGGGAACAATTTTACAGATATTCTAAATTTTTTCTCCTTCGTCTTTCTTCCTGTACGCAAGTGATTGTATCTTCATCGTCATGTAAACCCAAGACCCCTTCTTCAATGACTCCAGAAGCTTTGAGGCAACGCTGCAGTCAGTAGCAGGGTAGGATGGATTCCTTTTGGGAGAAGAGGTCTTTGACAGAACTGTACTCCGATGATAGAGCTTGGCAGAAGGTAACTTTTCACTCACGATATCACCTCAAACAGGCGAACTCCTGTGATACTACCCCTTACCGAATATATATATATATATATATATATATATATATATATATATATATATATATATATATATATATATATATATATATATATATATATATATGAAATTCTACCTTGAAAGATATATAAATGTTAACGAAGGGGAGGGCAAATAACGGAAGGGTAATTTGCATCTCCCGACCCTCACGGTATGTAGGCTGGGCGAGGAGCGGCTGTTGTGAATACCAAACAGTCAATGTATCTCAGGTTTGGGCATCACAGGCGCAAGCACACATCCTCCCACCAAGCACCCATTTGTCTCTATGGCTGTATTTCTCTTTACAGCTTCTTGGCATTCGACCCTACGGCCATGACAGGTGTGTGTGAGTGCAGCACAAGAACAAGAGGAGGACAGCGGAGCACAATGATGGACTGAGGGAACTGCATTAGATCTAGGTAGCTTTGTTATAATGTTTCACGACAACTCTAGTAGTTTCCAAGAGTTCTATGTCGTATCGTAGAAGCCACAGTAGTCACAGGGAATTCTGTAGTTGATTACAGTACCTGACGCAACTTCAGGTAGCTCTGTATTTCATTTCAAAAGCTGTAGTAGTAGTAGTAGGTACAGAGGTCTCTGCTATGCTGCAAAATATGTAATATGATTAAAGAAATCATGTTGAATTACGGCAGCTGGCTGTAATTTCAGAGCGCTTAGTAAAGGATTAAGGCAGATGAAGTAGATCCACAGAGCTTTATAATAAGCTGTGACAACTGCACCAGACTCACTGGGCTTCGTAATGGGTTATGACAGCTATAGTTAATTGAGAGAGATTTACGCCGAGTGATGGTTACTGCTGTAGCTTTTTAAGTTAGCTCTAAAATAGGTTGTGGCGGCTACATCGACGAGTAGGTGATAGATTATGACGCGTGTGGTAACTCTGAGCAGTTCACGTGATATGTTTTACAAAGCACCACAAGGAAACAAACGAAGAAAGGCCGCAACAGCTCTAACCCATTCTCTCGCTGTCATGTGTAATGCATCGAAACCACAGTTCCCTATCCACAACCAGATCCCCACAGGCATTTCCATGGTTTATCCCGGCCGCTTCACATGCCCTGGTTCAGTCCACTGACAACACATCGACCTCTGCATACCACATCGTTCCAATTCGCTCCATCCCGTTCACGCCCTTCACCATCCTGCATGTTCAGGACACGATCGCTTAAAATCTTTTTAATTCCATCCTTCCATCTCCAATTTGATCTTCCCGTTCTCCTTGTTCCCTCCACTTCTGACGCATATTTCCTCTTTGTCAACCTTTCCTTACTCATACTCTCCATATTTACAAACCACTTCAGCAATTCCTCTTCAGCTCTCTCAACCACACTCTATCACCACACATCTCTCTTACCATTTCATTTCTTACTCGATCAAACCACCTCATACCACATACTGTCCTCAACCATTTCATTTCCAACACATCCACTCCCCTCCGCACAGTCTTATCTATAGCCCAAGCCTCGCATCCATGTGATACTGATGGGACCGCTGTACCTTCAAACATACCCACTTTACCCTCCCAGATAACGATCTCTCTTTTCACACATTCTTCAGCGCTCCCAGAAACTTCGCCCCCAACCCCACACTGTGACTCATATCCTCTCCCTTGGCTTCAATTGCTACCACGTCCCCTCCCAGGCATCTAAAGCACTTCACTTTCTCCAGATTTCCTCCATTCAAACTCACATCCTAACTAACCTGTCCCTCAACCCTGCTAAACCTAATAACCTAGCTTTTATTCATATCTATCATTCATATTGACTCTCAACTTTCTCTAGTTCACACACCCTTCCCTCCAAATCCAGTCACTATCTTCTGAAGTTTCACACTCAAATCTACCACCAGCGTTGTATCATCAGCAAACAACAACTGACTCACTTTCCAGACCCTCTCATCCTCAACAGACTGCATACTCGCCCCTCTCTGCAAGACTTACATTTCACCTCCCTCACCACCCCACCCATAAACAAATTAAACAACCATGGGGACATCACACACCCCTGCTGCATATCAGCCCTCATATGCAACCATTCACTCTCCTCTCTTCCTACTCGTAAACACGCCTTATACCCTTGATAAAAACTTCTCACTGCTTTAAGCAGCTTTCCTACCACAGCGTATATTCTTAAAACCATTTATTATAGAAGAAAGTGCATCAAGTTTCAACAACTGCTCTTGAGTTAACGTTGTACTATGTAAGTCAACCTTGTGTCTGGTTTTACCTAAGTGATGTTATCCGGGAGATGTCAGGTCTATTTCATCTATCTTATCTCCATGTAACTAGTCTTCTGAAGATGTGTTAACACACACACACACACACATACATATATGGAGAGAGAGAGAGAGAGAGAGAGAGAGAGAGAGAGAGAGAGAGAGAGAGAGAGAGAGAGAGAGAAACACCATGCACGACACAGGGCGTGTCGCCTCCATGCCATCCATGCCCAAGTCGGCACTTGTCGATGAAATGAGTCCCAGGAGGGACATCTCCCTTACTCCCTCCTCCTCCTCCTCCTCTCCATTTCCTCGCCCTCTTATCTACCTCCTTTACCACTAGTGCTTCATCCTATCTACTCCATCCTTCTTCGTGCCCTTCTCTTTCTTCTCCATCCTCTTTCCTTCTACAAGCGCCACCTTCTTCATACAAATGATCATGTTATTTACCTCCAGTGTTCTGGCCAGTCCGTCCCTCTCCTTCCTCCCTCTCCACCTCTCCTTAACACCCACACCTAAACTTATACCATCCCTTGCTCCCCTAAGCCTCACCTTATATTAGAGGGATACACAGTGAAGACTTAGATGATTTCGACAATATATATATATATATATATATATATATATATATATATATATATATATATATATATATATATATATGTGTGTGTGTGTGTGTGTGTGTGTGTGTGTGTGTGTGTGTGTGTGTGTGTGTGTGTGTGTGTGTGTGTGTGTGTGTGTGCTGTAATCATTATTTACGTAATTGCAACATGACTGAACGTTCGTACATTCTTTCAAATAGCTGGGTTCGTGTGTCTGCTGAACACATTCGTGTCGCATGGAAGATCCTGTTACTGGTCAATTCAGAATGGACAAAGCTGCGACTCGGGAGGGAGCTGTTACAAATAACCTGACCTGCGAACTGACCTAACCGAAGAACCTGACAAGACGTAGGAACTGACCTAAACATAGGAGCTATTTTGACCTTAGGAACTGACCTGACCTTGTGAGCTGACCTGACCTGGGAACCGTTCTGAACTGTGAACTGGCCTGGCATGGGAACCTACTTAACTTATGAATCGTCTTGACCTGGAGCTTTACCTGACCTGGGAATAAACCTGACTTAAAAACTGTCCTGACCTGTGACATGTCGTGACCTGGAATTCTCATTGTCTGAAAACTGCTATGTCTTGGTGGCTGACCAGACAGAAGACCCGACCTGACCTGATAATTGTCCTGACCTAAGCATCGACCTGGAAACTGCCATGACCTGGGAATGAAGAGACCTAGGAACTACCATGACCTTACATATGACCCCCTTAACCAACAAAAGAACTCATCCCGGGGAAAACTGACTTGCAGGGAATTTAGCCGAAATACTCCCCAGAAGAAGAGAAGAAACTCAGATTATCAAAAGGGAAGAGAAAGTCATAAGGTGATGACAATTAACACCCACTCCTCCCTCCCTCCCACCTAAACATCTCTAGCGTTTCATTTGTACACGTGATTAGAGATAATCTTTCTTTTCCTAGGGAGATTGATGAAAAGGGAGAGAGAGAGAGAGCATTGTTTACATCAAGGTTCTGAGAAGCAAGAGTAGGTGTGTGTCACACACATCATGCACTGGGAAAGCCTAGAGACTCAAGTCTGTTGATGCTAAATTTGCACCTTCGAAAACCTTCCTCGAACTAATAAGCTGAAAATATCTAATGGACTTTATACCTCGTCTAAAAGTGAGTGAGTGAGTGAGTGAATGATGGACAGAATACTCGTGAATATCCTCTTAAGATGAGAAAGAAAGAGAGAAAAAGGTAGGATTGAAAGCTTTCATCGCTTGAGATAAACCAAAAGAGTCCAGTCTCGCACATCTCAGACGATATATCTCACTTCTTTCGTCTTCCAAGCGGGAGTGGAAGACCTCACCAGAACGACCTGAAAGGGCATTTTTGTCCTCGTTGTTCTCATGTACCATGTCAAAGTCGCTCTCATTGTTAGTTCAGGTTTGAAGACAGTAGCAACGTTGCAAGTCTTTAACTAAACAGAGGCGGAATGAGAGAGAGAGAGAGAGAGAGAGAGAGAGAGAGAGAGAGAGAGAGAGAGAGAGAGAGAGAGAGAGAGAGAGAGATTACTTGCACTAAAAGGGAAATACAAGAGAACAGGAAAATTGTATTTCTCAAAACTGTATAATGCCAATGAAAACAGAGGAAAAAAAACTGAAGGGAAAGCGGTAACGAGAATCTATGTAAGGCAGAGGCGGTGATAGAATCTGTGCTTATAGTGCTATGATGCTGGAGGGAATGTCGGTTGCAGTTAAGACCAGACAAGGTTGACAACAACGAGGGAAATCAGAGACCAGCGACCGAAGAGTGAACACAGGAGATGAGAAGGAGAGAGACAGTCAACGTATATCTCCCTAGAAGAAAGGTTGGAAAGTGAAATTGTTGGGTGTAAAAAAAAAAAAAAACAAGAATAGAAGGTAGGGAACACGGAGACGAAAGAGGCGCGCCCAACTGACTGGAAGACATGAGTCAGCCCTGTGGCGGTGGACTGTATAGAACACGGAGGGGGACGACGACGAAAACGGCCAGCATCAGCATCCTCACTCACGGCAGCGTGATGATGATGATAATAATAAACCACAGCAACAAGGGGGGGCTTCCTGGAGCGAGGGAGGGGTTGGGATGGAGACGAGTAGGAGGAGGACGAGGAGGAGGTAGAGCGGTGAGCGCTGGCCCATGTATCGTGGACTAGCCGACCGTGTGATCAGTAAAGGAGGAGCGGTTGAGCGACACCGTCTCGTGGGAGGAGGACTCATCCAACTCCACACGCAGCAGAGACATGGAGGTGAACACCGCCTGCGGTAGGGGTTGAGTGTGAGCTGCAGGAGTGTCAGTTCCGTCAGAAGCAGGCTCGTGGACGGTTTTGAAAGGGAAACCGTTCGAACACCTCTGACTTAGAGAGGTTAAAGAGGTGGGAGGTCGGGGGCGTTGTTAGCTCTGCCAGAGGAATGTTGAAAGATATCTGGAGGAGTGTTGGGTGTGGTGGGGCAACACTAACAGCAGCAGGAGCAGTGCTAGGTGTGTGGTGGGGCATCGTTGACAGTAGTAGGGGCAGGAGCAGACTGAGGGATGTGGAGTAGCGGCAGAAGCATTAGTAATAGAAGATAAAGAGGTGCTTCTTGAAGCTCAAGGCTCGTAATGTCGTTCAGAATAAACCATGAATAAGCTGCTCTACTGAAGCGCAGCTTTCATGCAGAAGTTAGCTCTCGTAACCCTGAGACTTCGAGTGCTTAAACTTCCAAGCGTCCTGAAATGCTTCTACACAAACCAGATCTACAATATCTGACGTAAGAAAACTACGGAAGAGTAGCGAATCAATACTTAGATTTATGATTGGTAAACCATTTTAGCAGAGTCACAGCTTCTCGCTGAGAGAGGAAAGTACTTACGTATATTTACAGCGAGATTTTGCCAAATGGCCTGGCTAGCGCGTAGTGCTCACCGGAGGAAAATAGAGCTTTATGATGAAGGAGTCGTGTGAAGTACGTATTCTCTAGTGTTATGAGCGAGATGAAGAGATCGTATGTTTGTAGACTGAATGCCAGCAGACTAAGTGTGCGTGGAAAAGAAAAAAATTGAGCAACCTGGGCCACAAGAGTGACATTTGACAGCCATTAAGTGATGGCTTATTGCGCTGCGGTCACTAACCCTCCAAATACCTAGGTCGATAGAGAGAGAGAGAGAGAGAGAGAGAGAGAGAGAGAGAGAGAGAGAGAGAGAGAGAGAGAGAGAGAGAGAGAGAGAGAGAGGATATTATTTCATCGACTGTAGGGTGCAGTATCTGACACAAGATGCAATTCGGTGCATCACAGAACAATTCACTTGAAGCCGACATCCTGACTGTGTAGGTACACTCGGTAAAAACAATATCTTCCCGAGATGGTCCGATGAATTTGGAAACGACCATAAACGACTGTGTAAGAACAGTAAGCGTCACTATGAGGACACCTTTCGTAGCAACCATTATAGCCCAACTTTACGAGTTGCTTCAATCGAAAAATGAAATCAGGAAACATCTATCATGGCAAATGACAGAAATGTCGTTGGTCCTTCGGTAGATTACAGTATCATGAAAACAGGGCTACCAATGTGAGGCCAGACCAATGGGCATTTCTCAAAATGTGTTTCCTCCTTGGTGTCATTGTTTCGAACAAGAAGTGGTGAGATGCTATCTTTTACCCTTGTGTACTTTACACATTCATGTGTACTTCATTCACATTTTCATAATCCCGGACGTGTGAATCAATACGACTACTACTTTGTATGATTGTAAAAGGTTGAGGGTAGCAATACGGTATCGTAAATTGAACGAAATGACGGTAACTCATACGCTCCTCATTTCGAACACTGGCTATCCCATAAGACAGATGTCTTTTGAAGTCAACTGCGTTTGCGACGGACGGTTTCAGACGATCGCCTCACTCGAGTGAGGATGTCAGTCGATCTGACGCATCCAGGAGCCCGGACACTCGTGACCTGTCACCCCCGTAGTCTTAAAACGTCCACTGAACGAGTGGTCTAATTCTTGGATAGTTATAAACCGGATTGTCTTCGTGGTCAGTCTCGGTCAAAACTTTAGAAAATTACGTTTGGAAAGACATTGGACCATGGTCGTTTAGAATGGATTATGGCTCAATATTCACTCCCATACTGCTTGTTTTTCTATGTTTGTTTGTATCTATTCTCCTGTCTTTTATTTAGCCTCCCACATCTCTGCCCTTAATTCACATTTTGCATCTACTTCACGACACTCCCGCCTCCCACCTTCACATCACTTTATCTTTTCAAATCTTGGCGCTGCTTGCTACCTCTCACGTTCAAATATTAAACACGGAAAACAACCTGCTGCTTTATATCTCAAGTGGGAGACTACTACTGCTTGTATAACACCATAGACTAAACTGAGAGGTGAGGTAGGAGGCCTTCCACCCAGGTCTTTCTTTATGGGAACGGGGCGGGCAGAAAGCGCGGTGACATTAAATATGGAGACCTTACTAGGAGGAGCCCCTGGTTATGGAGGGTGTGTGTGTGTGTGTGTGTGTGTGTGTGTGTGTGGATGGAGTGGGGAACAGAACATGTTTGGGGTGGAGGCTAGTGGGGTCGGTACTGGACGGGGGGGAAGACCCCGCTGCTTCATGGAGAAGAGGGAAGCCTTATGATGTCTCGGGTATGTTGTACTCTGCAGCCAGGATATCTGCTGTCGTATCACTGTTGTGCCATATCCTTGAAGGTCTTCACTCTTGACTGTGTGAGCCCGCGGTCTCTCCTGTGGTTGGCTGTCTCGGAGTCATGTTTACATCTCATTTTTTTTCGGCCCACGGGAGATTCTTTAGTCCGGAGAGTGTGGAGGTGCAGATTATTTTCCGTTGTCTGAGGAAGTGCTCACTTTTTCCTCCCCTCCTTTGATGGTGTTAACTTTCCCACGCTCTGTGGACACTGTTGACTCTGAAGGTGTGTTCACTTTTGGCCCTGCTGAGGATAATGTTTGGCTCCGATTCCAGGGAACGTAATTTGTTTTCTTCCTCCCTTCCACGGGGCGTTCAAAGTCTTAACCCTTTTGGCTTGTGTACACGTTTTGACCTTGGAAAAAAGGGTGAGCTTTTTTTGTACCTCTTGAGAATATGTTTACGCTCGACTTCCTTGGGCGTAATTGAAAAAAAAAAACATAACGATTGGTCAGACATCAAGATAAGGAGCCAAGGTTTTACGAAGTCATTGCACACAAAAGTGTTCTGTAACATGAGTACAGATGAATACAAACATCAACAGCCCATTGGGTCCTAATGAGTTTGTTTGTGATAGTGGAAAAGAACACACGCTCCTTGAATTAGTGTGGTAGGAGCAGAGACACAAAAGAGATTTCTCAAAGAGGAAGATCCTTGCGTCATACTTGTGTTATAACTCAATCACTGAATTCCTGTAGAGAGCATAAGTACTCTTTCATGGAAGCTAGTCATAAGAACTCCTACTCAAAGTGTGTTGCTCTTCATGGATCGATATCAAGACGGAAGCGATGCTCCGCGTCTTTAACCCGTATTCTTAAAACCAGTCAGATGCAGCTCTATGATGGTTATGTGCTCCTTTGTCATTAGAAGCATGATAGGTCAAGCAATGCTTCGTACATACATCAAACATTATATTCAGCAAGAGAATGGACCGAATTTTGGGACTTCTCTGTAAACCGCGAGAACAATATCATCTGACGTTTCTTGTAAGAAAAAAACCCAGAAAAAAAGTTGAGACAACGAGAGATGAGTGAAAAAAATCTACTAAACATAAGATTCTCCGTGTGACTTGGTGCACAGGTATCAACACTGAGGAACTCCTGAACCATCAACCATCATATCAAGATACGTGATGATGAAGACTATTGACGCAAGTCCCAATAGGAGAAGTATGGACAATATCTAACACGACAGAGAAGACTTGTTCTCAAGCAATCGAGACAGCTGCACCTTCCCGCCATGCTGGAAACCTTCGATATTCTGTATATTTCGTAAGTACTTATCACCTACGTCGCCCCGAGAGTCTTCTTAGTATATAGACTTCATAACAACATTGAGACCTCCACAAGCAACACGAACTGACGCAGTGTGACGAATGCATAGTTTATCTTAAAGATGATCAATAAAGATCATCCACGCTGCTCAAACTATCTATAAAGATCATCCACGCTACTCAAACTATCTATAAAGATCATCCACACTTAAACACTGCAAACAGGGACAAGAAAGACAGAGTATAGATGAAGCCGAACGCATGATATGAGAGACAATCATCTCTGAAGAACAACAGATAGACCGGAAATAAAAAAAAAGGGAGATATAAATCCCCTTTTTTCCTCCCTCTCCTTTTGGCAACGCAATCAACCTATTACATCAACACATTCAAACTTATGGCACTCCATAACGCACGTCTATAGACACCACAACTCACCCGTTTGACTCCGCCATTGTCACCAACATTCCCCCGGAAATCCCTATGTCCACGGTCGAGTGAGGAATGGCAACAACTTAGGACCTTAGAACTCGCTAGTTCACTTGGGAACTTCATCAAATTGATTCCCTACGATCTTTATTGAATGGACTATAGGACGCACTGGAAATAACAAACATTCCCCAACAGGTAAGTATACCATGAGTAATTACCGTACCAGTTTGATACAGCTCATCCCTGACAGAGGAAGAGGTGCATAGATATCATTTATCCAGTGTCTGGTAATCTTTCTCAACTACGACACAGAAGAACATACCATCTTCCTCCCATGATGTTCAGGTCGCTCGATAGTAAAAACCAATGGGACGGTTGATGACCTAGCAAGCACAAGGCTTGCACACAAGTAGCGTAAACATGAAACAGCATTCACCTCATATGGAAAAATAACCCTAAGCAATGTGATAAAGAACAATATTATATTCCACTTGACAAGTAGTATTGACAGGACTCATAATAGAAGCAGTAGGACAGCTGTATCCACAAGAGCCACAAAAGAATATGAAGAATTATTTTTACCTAAACTCCTCATTAATGATATAGGTGTGACTCATGACGCTTTAAATCATTACGAAAAAAAACCCGAACATTTTATTCTAAGCTGTCCAACATATCACAGTCGGTGGTCACGAAAGGAGAAGAAAAAAAAAGAGTGTGTTAGTCAGGATAAATCTTCAATCCCTTCTACGAGAATGGAGCTCTTCATACCAAAGGGACATTTGGGATAAGGTACATTTGGTGAGGCGAAAATCAAAGATCATCTTGACTGAAGCCCTTTTGGCGAGGTTCCTTTGAGTTTGAAGTCGCCTGAAACTGAAGTTCAATTCACTCTTATGAAAGCCGACTCTCCAACGGGCTCGACTTTCACTCTCCTCTTTTAACGAATGGTATTTTTCTTTATTTTTCTGCATTCAGTTTTACGTCACAGTGCGTTACGTAACGGTCAATCGCTCTACCGATCTATAGACACATCGAAATATCCAATTCCACTCCTCCATGGTTAGACTAAGGAAACCATAACATTTTCGTGAGCTACGGAAAACCTCCACAAAAGGCAAGGATGATGGGAGCAATATTGATTGAGACACGAAGCATTCAACATCATCTACCACATCCTCACCAACAACCAGCAAAAAATTATAGCGATGTGACTACATTCCCAACATCACTCGTCATGTAGCGTCCTGGAAATCCAGGTGAAATGGTTGTACGAGACCTCAGGTTCTTTACCTGCCTTTGACCAGACTGAAACCACTTCTATCTCGAGTTCTGGTCTTGTCACTATACTCCTACAGTGAGGGTGTATAGGTCCTGCACTGAAAGCTTTCGCAAGTGGTCCGGAAATTTACCAGATGAGGAAAACTGACTTCGAGTATCGCGTACCACACGTATAGTGAAGCATGGGTCATCCACTCTGTACTAGCACTAACAGACCTGAAGACTCACGGCTGCAGGAGGTGGAGGAGGAGGAGGAAATTGAATACAAAGTAACATGGAACTCCAGATGAAATACAGACCAGAAACTGAGGACGGATCTATTCGGTAATCTCAACTGATAATCATTAAGTAAACAAAAACTGCAGCTCTTAAGATGACTTTGTCCGGCAGAGGCATAGCCAGACTGGGGCTCCATTTTACTGTACATCTAAAGTATGCGCTTCTCAGGGCGCGTCTGCTCTCTGGTCAAACGATCCAGGCGCTCGAGTATGGGACTCGGTGTCTGGCGGGGACATCCATCTTAGTCAGGGAAAATAAGTCTTTCTTAGGTTCCTAGCCTCTCAGAGACGAGTTACGATCTCATGATATAATCACCGTAACAGCAGCGAATCTCTCAATCTCTCCACCATTCTCTATTCGTCTCTATGTGTCTATTTCTCGAATCTCTCAATCTCTCCACCATTCTCTATTCGTCTCTATGTGTCTATTTCTCGAATCTCTCAATCTCTCCACCATTCTCTATTCGTCTCTAAGTGTCTCTCTATTTCTCTACCGATCTTTCCGCATCTTCCTCGTCTTCAGTCTACACCCAGTGATCTGGAGGGAGACCTAAGGGATGCCACATCGAGAGACCCTGACGATTTACTCTGCTGTTCAGAGATTCCTGGTGACGCAGTGCTGCAGAGGCGGCTTGAAGGTTCCTCAGACTGAAGTAGGTAGAGAGAGAGGGACAGAGGATCATCACCTCTGCAGCCAGTACATATAAAGAGGGTAGCCGTAGTTTTACTTGGGGGTATTGCCCGTGAGCTAGATGTGTATGGACACTGGCTTAGGTATTATCATCCCTCCAGCGGGTGGATTTACAGGTGAAGTTAGTTTGCACTCACCGTCCCGCACATTGCCAGATGTAGGTCGCCAAAATTTTCAAATTATTAGCGGGGATTCTGGGACTTTCCTTAAAGAAAGACTTCGACATTTCTCAGAAGGTGAGATGAGAGAGGAATGAACGAGAAGGCTGGGACTTGGGGGAGGGGTAGAGGATGGCAGAGGGACGGGTAGGTGGGGGGATAGAGAGAGGTGGGTAGTGGTCCTCTGGAAAGGGATGGGAGGAGCCGCTGTTTACTGCCTTGCTGTTGTGAGGTCCTTCTAATATTGCGGGATCCACTCTCACTGGATAATCGCTTGCCTCTCTCTCTATCTTTTCCCCGTTATCTTTACCTGCTTATTATTTCCCTCCCTCGCTATCTGCTTTATTAATTTCCCTCCCTCGCTATCTAGTTATATTTTCTGTCCCTTTGTCCTTCCGCCTCTCTACTTTCTTATCTATTTTTCTCCCATTCTTCACCTTTCCCTCTGTAACATCGTATCCTTCTTTTTCTTGCTCTTCCGATTTTTCTTTTTCTCTTTAGCCTTCTTCTTCATCTCGATATCTCCCTCTATTTTTTCCTTCCCCCCCTACTTTCTTTCCCTATCTACATTCTCCATCCTCCCCCATTCCCAATCCCTCTCTTCCTCCACCCGTTCCTAGGGATCACCAGCTTCAACAGGACTTGTAGCTGGGGGACCACACACACCCAGACATCCGGCTCTAGTGAGGCTCACACGTGGATGACGTCCAGCTGATCAGTAATGCAAGATCCCTTACGTCTAATTAGGGTTTAGGATGATGTACCTGATTCTCAGGGTGATGATCAGGGATCCTTCATCCTTCGCTTCTTGGTTCTTGTGTCGCTTTCCCACGTCCTGATCCTATCCTACGTCCGTCCCTCATGATTGGTCTGATACCTCCCTCTCCTCTCCATCCAGCCTCTTTTTAAATCCCAGATCCTTCTATCCTCTTTCCATCCTTCATGGATGGTCTGACATCCCTTCCACTGTACCCTCCTTTTAGGCTTCTCTTAACCCCTCGTCCTCCTCTTACTCTCCATCCTACTCCCACTTCTCCACGTCTCTCTCTTCTTCTTCTTCTTCCTCCTCCACCTCCACCTCCTCTCCTTGTCCATCTTCTCCTCTGCACGGTCGGTCAGAGCTGGAGATTTAAAAGGCATCTTTGACCTCCTGGACTTAACAGAGGCAACTAGGATCCTTTCTAACCTTATTGTAAAGGTTCATGACATCGTTCAGTGCAAGTCTGAAAAGAAAGAGAGAGAGAGAGAGAGAGAGAGAGAGAGAGAGAGAGAGAGAGAGAGAGAGAGAGAGAGAGAGAGAGGTACTAATGGCAACTATTCCGTCGGCTGACTCTATGCTGTGGCTATCATTCACGATGCGTGAAGATGCCGCGCAGCCAATTCCCCTTCCTAAAGGAAACTCGCGGTGTGTAATCAGCCCATACAGCACAATGTCTGTATGACCCCCTCGTCATGTGTATGCCAGGGGTCATAAGACTGTCTCATACCAATGGTGAACAAGAGCATCGGGGTATTACTACTGTATGTAACAAAATTACTAACAGAAGATAATACAGCGGTTAAACAGAATCGAGTGACCATCTAAGGGTAATGTCTGGGACTGTAATAAGACTGAAGCCTCGCTCATGATTTATGAGATGTGATGACACACAGGCACCAGTTCTGTGGACAGTAAAGCAAGTGTTCTTTACATGTCTCTTGTGTATTATCTCTGCACCACTCACACACACACACACTGTATATGTTTGTGCGTCTGTGTACGTGTTACCGGATTCCGCCTGCAAGTGATTACAACGCGAGTGAAGAGCCACCTCCGTCAAGGGTGTGTCATCATCAGTGGACCAGAGGTCGGAGGAGGGCAAATTAGAAAGGGTAGTGAATGGTGGGATGAAGTAACGTTGCTGGTGAAAGAGAAAGAAGAGGCGTTTGGGCGGTATTCACAGGGCAAGGAATGCAAATGACTGGCGGATGTTTAAGAGAAAGCGGCAGGAGGTCATGGGGAATTTACAGGGGTTGAAAAAGAGGGCAAATGAGAGTTAAGAGTATGTAAGTATCAGTGAACTTTAGGGAAAATAAGTTGTTTAGGCAGGAGGCAAATGATGTGCAAAAACATCAAAACAAATAGGAACATCGGTGAAGCGGGGAAAATGGGAAGTGGTAACAAGTAGTCAAGGAGTGAAGAGGAAATGGAGTGAGTATCTTGTGTAGGGTATGTGTATGGCTAGAAATAAAGAAGAGCGAATGGTTCCAAGCGTAGGTTGGTCTACGGCGGAGTCTGTGATGCCATCATGCTTGTTCGAATTGCTTATGGATGGGGAGTTCAGGAAGGTTAATCAGAGACTCTCGGAGAGAGGGCAGAGTATGCAATCTGTTGGGCATGAAAGGGCCTGGAAACTGAGTCGGTTGGAGTTTGCTGATGACACAGCACTGGCGGCAGATACGAGTGAGAAAATGCAGAAGTTGGTGATAGTTTAGAAAAGAGAGTGAAAGGAAGAAGTTGAGAGCTGACTTACGTTATTAGGTCAGCAGAGTTGAGGGACAAGTTAGTTAGGCTGAGTTCAAATGAAAAAAAAACTGGAGGGAATGAAGACTTCTAGCCACCTTGGAGTGGGCATATCAGCTAGTGGAGCCATGGAAGCGGAGTAAGTCATAGGGTAGGATAGGGGGTGAAGGTTCTGGAGCGCTGAAGATTGTGTGGAAAGAGATATCATTATCTGTGAAGGCAAAAATGGGTATGTATGAAAGTATGACAGTCCCAACAATACTATGTGGATGCGAGGCATGGGCTATAGATAAGGACGCGAGGATGAGAGTAAATGTGTCTGAAATGAAATGTTTGAGGGCAATATACAGTTAGGTGGTTTGATCAAATAACGAATGGGCAAGAGAGAGGTGGCAAAAAAAAAAAAAAACGATTGTGGTTGAGAGAGCTGATGAGGATGTGCTGAAATGGTTTGGACATATGAAGAGAACGATTGTGGAAAGGGATGCGCGATGGAAGATTAACAAGAGGATGTATGTGTCAGAAGTGGAGGGAACAAGTAGAAGGGAAATACCAATTGAAGATGGAATAATAGAGTGAAATGCAGGAGGGTAAAAGGTGTGCATGGGAGAGAATGGACTAGAACGATGTGGTATACAGGAGTCGACGTGCTGTTGGTTGACTAAACCAGGGCCTATGATACGGCGAAGGTAAACCATAGAAAGGACTGTGAGGCCTGGATGTGGATAGGGAGCTGTGGTTTTGGTGCACTGCACATAACAGCTAGACCATATATATATATATATATATATATATATATATATATATATATATATATATATATAGATAATATATATATATATATATATATATATATATATGTATATATATCTTTTCTCTCTCTCTCTCTCTCTTGGAATACTCTTTGGAAACTCTGAAATTATATCAACTGAAATGGTCTCTTATTACGATCATAAACACCCAGGCTCAGAGCCGTATGTGACACCGAAAGACGCGACTGGCAAGGGGAAGAAAGTTAATATTGCTTCTGATGTCATAAAGTCCTGATATTTCCTACGATAATATTTTCCCTTTATATATTCGTGTCTGTCAGGTACGGAGAAGGGGTAGAATATCAGGGAAAACTGAAGATGTAGAAAGAGGATCTGTTCTACGTTACTTGAAGATTTTGCTTGTCTTCTGCACTTCTTACAAATATCCTAGACAGAGATTCGTTGTTTTGAGCAGAGGAAAGTTTGAGGGTCTTCCACCAGTTAATATATAGATAGTACACACACACACACACACACACACACACACACACACACACACAGAGTTCATCAACCTTCATTTTTTGCGTTTAAGATTGTTCAACATCCCGAAATTTCATAGTACCATTTAACTACTGGCAACTCAACAAAGTTGGCAGGAATAACTAATGAAATTTCTTGTCTGACTTTCCTCTGGCAAATTGCTGTCTCTTATGTGGTGACGCTGCTCTCGTCTCCGCCAAACGCATGGCAAAAGTTAGTGTTGCGGGTATGGACGCATTCATCCACACTTCCTCAAGACGACCTCTTCATCCAATCCATGGCACACAGCCGTTCCTGTTATGAGGCCGTTCATGCCTCGTTCAGGTCTCCTTTCGACTCCCATTCAGGATTCATCACTGCCCGTAATAACTGCAAGTACGTATTATCTGTGAGGCGAGGAGTTACTGTACTCAAAGGTAGTGCGATAACCTCTCCTTGCCATACACTGAAAAGTCTTTCTGGTTTTTTAGCTAAGAGCATCGCTAACAACTTCGGTCGCTCTGCCTTCACCCTCACTTTTCCGTTCTGACGGAACTATAGCTGTCTATGCCGTGGACAAACCAACTTTCTGACGTTCCCTTTTTCTCCTCTAACTCTACCTTGGATGACTAACATTCCCTCACACCCCTCATGCTCCTCTTACTAATTCTATGCCCCTTTCCCTACGTATCTTTTCGGACTGTCCAAAAAACGCGCTTCTCCTCTCGGAACACAAGCAAGCATTATGGTCTTGATGGCATAGAGAGAGAGAGAGAGAGAGAGAGAGAGAGAGAGAGAGAGAGAGAGAGAGAGAGAGAGAGAGAGAGAGAGAGGCGTAAACATTATACTGTGGGAAGAATGAAGGATGTAGAAGATGAACCAGCAAGACAAGCAAAACACAAAGAGAAAATTTCACCGAAGGAAAATGAACAGGCGACAGTGAAGACGGCTGGCGTGTATACACACACACAATGGGTTCGTGAAGAAGAAAACGTAAGCCCTGTTAATAGCGAGGCCAGAGCAGCGCATCAGCAGCCTCAGCGCCAGACAGAACTGGAGGCAGCGGCCAATCATGTGCGCTGTGTCCATGTGGAGAGGAGGAGACGCTGGACAACAATACGGCATCAAGCCATCAATGTCTGACAATGGACGGCGCAGATGGCGGTGGTACACAGTGACACGGCGCATAAAACTCACGAAATGAGCAAAGAATGGGATATTTTTTTCAGCGATAGTAAAATGGTAGTAGGAGCAGCTCTCAAGCAGTGGTAAAAGATGGAATGGCATATTAAAATTCGATTCTATTCCGCTAACATAATGGTAATGAAGAACGATGATTTAGAAGGAATTCAGATCCACAAGGCAACGGTATCCATCAACGGAAGAGGATTTGTACTAAAGTCTAGTAATAAACTGTTTACTAAGTTCCAAGTCTTTAGTGCTAATGATATCAAATGTTGTAACCTAACTAGAAATATATATATATATATATATATATATATATATATATATATATATATATATATATATATATATATATGGGAGCGGGGGGCTGGAAATCCTTCCCTCTCGTTTTTTTCTTTAACTTTCCAAAAGAGGGAACAGAGAAGGGGGTCAGGTGAGGATATTCCCTCTAAGGCCCAGTCCTCTGTTCTTAACGCTACCTCGCTAAAGCGGGAAATGGCGAATAGTATGAAAGAAAGAAATATATATATATATATATATATATATATATATATATATATATATATATATATATATATATATCTTTTTCTTTCTTTCAAACTATTCGCCATTTCCCGCATTAGCGAGGTAGCGTTAAGAACAGAGGACTGGGCCTTTGAGGGAATACCCTCACCTGGCCCAATTCTCCGTTCCTTCTTTTGGAAAATTAAAAAAAAACGAGAAGGGAGGATTTCCAGCCCCCCGCTCCCTCCCCTTTTAGTCGCCTTCTACGACACGCAGGGAATACGTGGGAAGTATTCTTTCTCCCCTATCCCCAGGGATAATATATATATATATATATATATATATATATATATATATATATATATATATATATATATATATATATATGGAAAAGACGCTCCACACTGTATTGTTTGTCTTTAAGAATTCGTTTACCAATGACGCATATAAATCCTAGGAGAAAACGAATTACCTAAGGAATATCCCTGTACGGGTTAGTTACCATTAATCAACAGCATGTACGGTCCAATACAAGAAATAATTATAAAACATCTAAACGTAACTTACATAACTACTCCAGTTTAAAAAGATTTTCAAAGGGAAAAATCAAAAGCGAATGATTGTAAACGGTAAAACTCGTATCATGATTATATTAAAGGGCGAGTTGCAACATGAATCTTTACGAAGGATAAAAGGCGAACATGAGGCTCTTTGATATTGCTAGCTTCATCAACTTTACCCCAGACGTGTTCAATAGATCTTAAAGGACGCGTAAAACCTTTTGGGAGACAGAAGACGCGAGGATATTCTTGCCTCATCATATATTCATAATGAGGCTGTACCATCGTCAGCTGACGAAACAAGAGTTCAGTCTCGTCGTGTAAATATTCTCGCTTCAAAGGAGTCCATCCTCTCCCTGCTACTGACTGTAAGGCAGCCTTGGAGCTACAGAAGCCTTGGATAAGGGCATCAAAACCCACAGCAGCAAGGAAGGTTATACAATTGGCGTGATCTTTCCTGTATTACACCGTCATACAAAGTAACACAAGTTGGTTACATCAGACAAGGAACAGAGTGAATTGGAAAAATGTGGTATACCGGGGCCGACGTGCTGCCAATAGACTGACCCAGGGCATGTGAAACGTCTAGGGTAAACCATGGAAAGGTCTGTGGGGCCCGTACGTGGATAGGGAGTTGTGGTTTCGGTGCATTACAATGACTTTTCACTGCTTCTAGCAGTTTTCCTCCCATACTACACCATATATTTCTCATACCTTCTACAAGGCATCTCTATCAACCCTATCCTATCCCCTCAGCTGCCCCACTCAGCTCATTCACATCCAGAAGACTCTCCTTTGCGCGGTTAGCAGTTTGTATGAAGTTCAATAATGCTCCCTGACCATCATCTTCCATGCTCACAAACGTATAATTGTGTTATGTTCCTCTTTTTAAAACAGGAGATTCCCAATCACCGACCCATTCTCAGTACACGACTCCACAAGTTGGTCGTTTCGGTAGCTACGTTCCGCAGGTCAGAACCGTCATTAACTTAGTACATCTAAAATGACCCTTGAAGATAATGCTTTTGTGAAAGTAACCTGCCATTAAGCTGGGGGAAGTGTTTGTCCACTCTATATGGTGTCCAGAAGAGGTATCATGTTGGAACATAGCACAGTTGTGTTGGCCAGATGTGACACTGTACTTATGCTGGTTAATAAGTGTTGCCAGCTCTCTCCCCGTCTGCGTTGTTGGGGCTGTTCCATTCTCTCATATACTTGGCTCTGGTACTGTGAACGACTTGTTTCCTCTGAACACCAACGAGGGCAGGTGTGTGATTAGCATCTTTCCCCTTGGCATTATGGGATTATTTTGAATTAAGGTTACTTTTCAAATAACGTTGATTAGTTACCGTTATTCTGACGCCTCAATTTGTACTGAGGGTGAATGAAGCATATAAGAAAAAAAATGTCTGATTAATTTGATGGACGAAAAGAGATGCTGTTGCTAATTAAAGCGGTTACTTAAATATCAGACGTTTGATGATGGTTGGCTGGTTGGTTCCTTCGGCTTTAGACCAATCGACGACCAGCGTCATAAAGGCCGACAACGTCATTACCGAACCACCAATCAAATATTCTTAGAAGAAACCTTCATGCGTTACCTCCGGATCATACACGCTTTCACTGCTTGTATGGCTTAACATGAAGCTTGATCGAATGGTTGGCTGTTATATTTTTGGCTTCAGGTCTATCGACTGCCAGGCTGCAGTCTGGTCTAAACTGTAAGAATGTAAGCGAAGAGGAAGACAAGAAGGAGAGAAACTTAAAAATATAAGAAGAAAGGCAAGGAGAGAGAATGAAAGAAGCAAGAAAAGAGAAAGATAAAACAATATATACCAGCATGATTTTGGCGGTGGCCCAAGTCAATTCCCAAGCAGGATATAAAAACGATCCTCTGGTAACTAGACGAGAATTTGTGAATAGTTTTGCCTCTGTGTCCCTCCCGAGGGTCTGGGACCCGGACACTTTTATTGTTACGTTTTGAGCAGCAAATGGTTCCATGAATCAGAAGATCTACATCAACAGAAAAAGGTCTAAGGGAGACGTGTGCAGATGACCTGGCAGTGAGTGGTTAAGTCCTCGACTTCACATGAGCGAAACCATTATGGCGAAAAGTACATAATGAGGCAATGTTGACTACGACATACAGCGTTTGAGATGTTCTCGTAGGCCAGGCTAAAAGATGGGTAGCAACAACAGCGAAGCAGGTATTATGGAAGGCTGGAAGAGTTTCCAGGAATCAGCATCTCCTGGAGCAGCTGGAGAGTATAATTAGAAGCAAATTGGTTGTTTTTCCCAGAGCGATGGAGATATCAAAGGGGCTGCTCAGTGGTTCGATGTATATAATGAGGCGAGAGATCATTTGGGTCTAAAGGGCTTCACCTGAGCCGCAGCCATGTCGAAGGCAGTAAAGAATAGCCAGACGCTAAACATGACTATGTACACCGCTGGCTCGGGAAAAAGAGAGCACGGTAGGTCCACAGTAGTCACGGAGGGACGCAAGGTGATGTGCTAGAGTTGTATCAAGGGAGGATATGGGATGGTAACTCCTCCGATAGAATGTCATAACCTAAAAGAGCTATGGATGCACACACGGCACTAGTATGGGAGGTTGGAGATGATGAGTAAACCAAGGAAAATAGACTGTAAGAGGGAGAGGGGAATGTCCTGTTACCTGGCACTTGGCCCAGACGCTTGAATCCCAGACGGGTGACCTTACTGTCGTGCAGGACTCCGTCCGTCGAAAATAAAACGGCTGTTGTTTTGTGGAACACAGTGTCTGCTGGAGTACAGGTGAGGAAGAGCCTCATGCCACCAGGTTAATAAACAGGCAGAAACCTACGAGTTGAGGGGAACAGTCTGAGGTCCTGAGGCCCAGATCAAGGTGCATACACCGTGTATCACTGGTGTGAAAAAGACAGCAGCAGTATACCCTAGATAAAACTTACTGTGAGAAACCTACATTCCTGGCTTCAAAGGCAGGAGTACCTCACACCTGGCAGGAATCGTCGCCAACACCAGGAATCCCCAATGAGGATAAAGTGAGTGTTCCAAGCCTCTCGTGAGGAAAATCAGTGTAGTAAGGCCAAGGATAAGTCATACGAGATCATCATCTCTGCAGAGCTATGCCAGGAAATAGTGGTAGAGGCAGCGGTGTGGTCAAGGGAAGTTAAAGACACAGAGATCGCTATACCTTGTATGAATGAGGTGAAGGAAGGCTTAATATGACGATGTGGACATCCCAAGAACTGGTCACACGCCAATTGGTGGTACTCGGAGTTTTAGGAGAACCCTACTGTGGCTGGCTCACGAGTCAGTGATGATTTGGCAGCAAGAAGACCAGAGATCAGATCCTGGGGGACCTCTAACCAGGGCAGGGCGAAGACGTTCTGTGACTCTGTGTTCTACATTTGTCAGACGATGTTCCCAAGAGGAAGACTCGTAAAAACCTCCCCTTGAAGATGTGCTCCTGACATATGAGCGCCTCTCTAGGAGGTTCCTGACTTGATAAGAGTCTCAAGACAGCATTTTCGCTCCAGTGGATGGACCCAGGAAGTTCATCACCCTACCTTATGGATCTGCGTCTGCCTTGAAGATGAGGAAGCTGACTAAGAGGCTGTGCCACGTAAACAAACACGTAAATGACTTATTCCTTCACACACCGACGTCGGATGAATACACTGCACCACCAGGAGACTTCCTGACCAGGGTTTAACGATATGGGATCTTGGTTAGGTCCTGTAATTGTGTTGTATGGACAAACAACCATGGGCATTTAGGGCATGGATTTGGAATTTGAGGCAGAGAGACTAGATGCACAGCAACATGAGGGCCTGGATTACTGACTTGCCTAAAGTCCTTCTTAAGGTCTCACCGGAATGTTCAAAGAAATTCTCTCCCCAGCTACACATCCAAAGCAGCTCTGCTCACAGACTTCCTCCGGAAAAACTCTCAAAACTAAATTTGGGAAACCCGAAATAAAAGCTTTCCCAAGATAAACAAAACTCTTCCCTAATCACCTAGCCTGGCTGCTCTGGCCAGACCCTGATGACCAGACTGTGCGACACACACATCCGTATCGTTGTACGATGAAAGTTCTTTTCGGGAAAACAGAATGTTAAGGGCAGCCTTTCTGTCACGGGTCAGGCAGAGGATGACCTAACGCGGCTTCAGCTTCCTGAGCCTCATTCTTGTGGTCAGAGTTGAAATCTGGGGCATCTGTCGTGTGTGTGTGTGTGTGTGTGTGTGTGTGTGTGTGTGGGCACTGGTCCACCTAGCGTGATGTAAGGAGGAACACGATATTCATTTATCATCATCTACAGACGAATTTTTTATGAAAAAGTCCTTGTGTTCACCAGGGCCCTTCTAAATGGTCCTGCGGCCTTAGGCTCCTGCACTTCCAGTAGCAGAAAATGTAGATTCCTTTCGAGTCAGTAGTTCTCTGACGAGGCTGCACTACGAATGATAAAGCCACGCCGAAAATGTAGATTCCTTTCGCGTCAGTAGTTCTCTGACGAGGCTGCACTACGAATGATAAAGCCACGCCAGATGCGAGTTATTTTTTCTTTTTTTCTCAACTGTGGTGTACCTCGCTAGGCAGAGTCCGGTAACACTGAGGATCCTTCTATAATTATTGCTTATAATGATTTTTCTTCACGACGAAGGCTTCAGTCGTGGACGAAACTCGTCATCGAGGCCAGGCCATAAGAGGAAAGGAGAGTACTGATGAAGATGGAAATTTTCCTTTGAAAGGGAGGACAAATTGAAGTCGTCAGGAAAAACGTGATTTATTACGAGAAAAAAAAGGGAGGGTAAGACATTGTCTGAAGGTAAGTAGCACTGAGAAGACTAGGTGTATGGTGCATGTTGGGAGATGGTGATGAGTCTTGCCTGGCAGCTTAGCTTCACTGAGACAAGAGTCGGACCAGCAATCCTACACACAGTGTGTGGAAGATGGTTCCGGGTATCTCTAACACATCTAGGCCAGAACGGTAGACCCATAAGTACATGTATAACCTTTATACACTATTCCGAAATCATAGTTTACTCCGGATACGTTTCACAGAAACCATTAGATTCCGTATGTAGCTTCTCTCGTTTGTCAAATCCACGTTTCTATGACTGTATCTTGATTAAGCTCCTTATACAGTATCGCGTCGTAGTGGTACCTCAAGCTCTGGCCTTCCGAAGTTAATGCCACGACTCGAAAATTTGGTACTATAGACAACAGCAGTCGAGTAGAGCTTCCTATTTGCACGATACTGTATTCCTTGATAATGCTATGGATATGAGACATCCGTAGTGTCTTTAGCTTACCGTGTGCTGGTATAGATTCCAGAGGAGGTCCAGCCACGACATCTCGCGCATTGTGGGACCAGCCTTAATGACACGAGCCTCCCATACACTACTGGTGGGGTGAGCAATCCCCCTCAAGTGGCAGGACGTCAAAGTGGCAGCGTCACGTTCAAATCACGTGACGAAACTACCTTCGTTACGAACGGTCGAAGATAAACGGCCAAAGGTGGTGACTCACCACAGGCAGAGGGGACACCACTGGAATTCTCGACACCACGGGCAAGCTCGACACCACTGGTAGGCTCGACGCCACTGGTAGGTTCGACACCACTGGTAGGCTCGACACCACTGGCAGGCTCGACACCACTGGTAGGTTCGACACCACTGGTAGGTTCGACACCATTGGCAGGCTCGACACCACTGGCAGGCTCGACACCACTGGTAGGCTCGACACCACTGGTAGGCTCGACACCACTGGTAGGCTCGACACCACTGGTAGGCTCCTCGACACCACTGGTAGGTTCGACACCACTGGTAGGTTCGACACCATTGGCAGGCTCGACACCACTGGTAGGCTCCTCGACACCACTGGCAGGCTCGACACCACTGTAAGGCTCGACACCACTGGCAGGCTCGACACCACTGGCAGGCTCGACACCCACAGTCAGGTTCGACGATACTACCCGCAAAAAAAAATGCTGGCTAATTGCATCCCGAGGGTCGTCACCTCTGGACCTCGGGAGATGAGGACGGAAGAGCGGCACGACGTCCTCTGTCTGCTCTCCCTCTCCCCCACCCACACATCCCCCTCCATCACAAAATTGCTAGGGGGGGATAATGCCCAGCCTGGCACTCTTGAGATGAAAGGCTTGCTGGAGGGCCTGGGAAAGTGTGACGTGGAGGGGTGTGGAGTGGACTAATGGGGTGGAGGGGTAGGTATGGGAGCAGGACTTGGAGGACGGATTCCGGGTGGAGAAACTCCCAGAAGGTTAATGATGGAGTGAGGGCGAGGGGGACGGGATGTGAAGGGATAAAAGAAAACTGAAAGAGAGGAGGATGAATGATGTGCATCGGGAGTCGAGGATAACGAAGGGTGTTCAAAGGTTGTGGATAGTGGGGCTGGAGTGTGACGGTACGTTTAGATGTGACTGAGTGGAATATGCAATGCAGATTATAAAGAAAAGAAGATGGAGAAGAATGGCAAAAAGAAAAGAGAAGGAGTTTCAGTGTGGAATGTAGGTGTCCAGCATAGAGCGAGAATATTCACTGAAGGAAGGAGACGGTGGCGATGTGAGGTGGTATGGACGTGGCATGGTTCGTAGAGACACAAGACAGCACCGCGCGTTGTGGCGAAGATGAAATAAAAGTGTCGTGGGAAATGCCTCCACTTGCTCGTATATTCACGTCAAGACCCACCTGGTCTTGCATTTTCGACTCCCCGACAAATCTTGTGCTATATACAATGACACAAGGCTCTGAATGAACACGTTTAACGATTGGATTCCAAGTGGCTTATAATGATTCCAAAACAGACAATTTAGAGGTAGCTGTTAGTGAATGACTTCTCGTACGGTTACAAATTTCGAGATGTTGATGAATATGTATACTGTAACGAGCGTGAGAGTAAATTCATACGGTAATGTTTCCTACACTTATGCCACTCTTGAAACACGTCTACAGTTGAGATCCTGGTCTTTCATGATTATACTCTGATTATCGCTAATCACTGACCAGAGATCCTGGTCCTTCATGATTATACTCTGATTCATCGCCAATCACTGACCAATACCTCACTGTTGGTGCGCCTAACATTCTGGCAGTGTGGACTGTACCAGAAGCTGTCACTTATAAGACAGTGATGCTCTGCCCAAACTGTATGACGGAGACACGGAGATCTGGAGGTTCCACGAAGAAACAACGCATCTAAAACTTAGTCCAAATGAAAATTAGGAACCTACTTGGCTGTATGCCTGAAACACGACAGTGGCGAGACACCGACTAGGACCACTCTACTTCGGTAACTAGAGGTCGGATTCAGGGGGAACTTACTAAAAGTTGTCAGTACATGATGTAGTGTCGGGGCTGAGCACAAGACACACACACATCAATAGACGTCTCGAGAATTGATGACGGGGTTGAAAAAAAAGAAGAAGGCAAAGTTCTCCAAAAAAGAAATGACAGGAGATAGATCGACGACCGTGTCATAATCCTGACGATAGCCCTGACAGACGATAACTCAAGACCTGAGGAACTCAGGGACTCTGATGTCATAGGATCCTGGTGAAGGCACAGAGGGTGGCAGGTGGTGGTGGACAGACGATAACTCAAGACCTGAGGAACTCAGGGACTCTGATGTCATAGGATCCTGGCGAAGGCACAGAGGGTGGCAGGTGGTGGTGGACAGACGATAACTCAAGACCTGAGGAACTCAGGGACTCTGATGTCATAGGATCTTGGCGAAGGCACAGAGGGTGGCAGGTGGTGGTGGACGAGGCAGAAGAAATTCCTGAGGGAGTTGTAAAGACACTGACAACATTCAGAGGCACGCTGCTAGGGGAAATGATAACACTCAAAGCTGTGTAGTCCAGGGTGACGTCTTCAGCAGTGGTAGGGCAAGAAGGAGTCAGCAACATCAGCCCTGTTAATGTCATTATCACTCGTATTGGTAGTGTTATCATCAGCCATACGGGTCATGTTATCACCAGTCTTACGGACGGCGTCGTATCTTACACAGACGCAATAACGTTATCACCAAACGCACAGGTAACGTCGAGTCTTGATGATAAAGCCGTGCTATCATCGTACGTACTGGTAGCGTTAACATAACACGTCCTGATAATGTTATCATCATACCTGCTAGTACCATTATCATCAGACGTGTAGGTGACCTTATCATCTGACGTACTGGTGACATTATCACCCTGTTGGAACGGGACGACAAGACGGAATCCCCGTTGTTGGCACGGACCGAGTACCCAGCGTTGGCATGGACAGACGGAGTCCCCCAAGTGTTGGTACGGACAAACACTATCCTCGATGTTGGCACGGACAGATCTCGAGCTTCCACCAGTTGTTCAACGTGAAATAATGGAGGGAAAACTGGTAACATGAGAGGGAGGAAAATAAGAAGTGGAAATCTCCAGCGAAGACGGTGCGGGGCATAATAAGATTTCCAAGAAATAATTGACGAGGAAATAAAACGAGAGCGACGAACGAGGTAGAGCTGAAAGAGAGGAAAACAAAAGGAAGGGGAGGAAAAGGTCAATAAACGGGATACATAAGAGAAAGAAGAGAGTCAAACGAAAGAGAAAATTGAGCAAAGAGAACCATATAAAATGCCGGAAGAAGAGATGAAGGAAACAAAAATAGTAAAGAATCTACAAACACATGAAAACAGAACAAGAAACAAAACTCAAGAGGGATGAGAGAAGAAAAAAAATCTAGCAAAAATACCACATTGAAAAACAACAACAAAAAAAAAACGATATGATATGAAGAGAAAGAGACGGAGATATAACAGGAGACAACACAAGTCCAATTTGATGACACTGACAGACTCGATCCTTGACAAGCAGCAACAAGACGACTTGGTCGTCTGACAAATGTTCGTCCGAAGATGCTAGCAGTTAAAGGTGTGTGGGGTTGGGGGGAATTGCTGTGGGTGGATGAGGGACGTGGATAGGTTGGCCTGAGAGAATGAGGGGTGGGGGGTAAGGCTGGTGTAGTGGGTTATGGGTGGAGCGGAGTGGATGGTTGGTGGGTGGATGCGAGTGGTGGACGGGGGGAGTTCGATTAAAGGTGGGAGTAGATGAGGGATGGTGGCCAGAGTGGGATAAATGATGGACGGGTGGGATTAGGTGGATGGTAAGTGGAGTAAGTAATGAGTGATTAGGTCGGATGGAATGGGTTGAGGATGGGGTGGGTTTCGGATGGGATGGATGGTGGATAACGTGGGTGATGGGTGTAGCGGACGGTGGATGGGGGTGGGTGATGGGTGAGGCGGCAGGTTGGTCGGGTTGTGGGTGGGATGGGTGGCGGGTCGAGCGGGTTAGGGGATGGGATGGGTGGCGGGTTGGGCGGGTTATGTGTGGGGTGGGTATTGGATGAAGCAGTGGATGGGACGGGTTTGTGTGTGTGTGTGTGTGTGTGTGTGTGTGGTTAGTGGGCATCGACCCTGTCAGTTGGGTGCGACTGGTACACTGATGCAGTAGTCTGTTCACGCACAGGGAGGCTTATAATTAGGGGGAGGGAGGGAGGAAGGGAGAGGGTGGGTGGAGGAAAGATATTTCTCTCTCTCTTTCATAATAGAAAATTTTGATCGGTAGAGCGACAACGAAGATGTAGAACGGGCGTGGTTGTGAGGGACGGTAAGGAACGAGGATTTGATGGTTACATTAAGCAGGGAAGATCCTGCTGGCCTGGGGATCTTGCGAGATGAATTGATGCCTTCATTAACATTGGTGGATGTTACCCTATAATTGCTGGGAATTATAATAATAATAATAATAATAATAATAATATTAATGACAGTAATAATGATAATAACCGGTTTGGTTAAACCATGCAGCCAGTGGTTGATAATATATCAATAAGATACATACAGTAGTGAAATCTTGGCTATAATAAAGAATTTTTGTACAAATATTACTTCCTTTTCAAGACTTTGCTCTTTTTTTTTTTTTTTTTCAAATGGTTGCAACAGGACTTTTCTTGAAGCGGTCTATACAAATGACAGCGGTTCGAATCCAACCTATTAAAGAGCATTATTTGTTCTGTGCAAGTGTGCGTTCGTTGCACTATCTGCGTGTCTGTATACCTCCAAGTGTGACAGTAAGTGCGGTAAACCTACCGGCTACTGGGTAATGTGAGCCGGACGGCATGTAACCGATCGAGACCCCGCTGCTCATGGACGTCAGACGAAGGGTGTTTGATTACTAGTGATCGAAAAGTCATTTCTCTATTATGGGCTCCGTAGCCTAGTGGTTCGCGTACCCAGCTCCCACACAAAGGTTTGAGGTTCGAATCCCTGTTGCTCCTGTTAAAAGACCTCGATGCCGTCAACTGGCTCTAGCAACTGATACGTTCACGATAAAAAAAAAACCCAAACAAACGAATAGGAATCGTCTGTGGTGTAACCCATTTTCCCCCATTCAAGGATCGTTTGATGGTAAACATCATTATGACAGGAGGAAGATGATGTTCTGAGCTGATTCTCAGTTCTCCAACAGCATCATCCCTGTGTGTTTCACTCCTGCACGGTCGATAAGGACACACGACAAAGGGACGTCCTGCCTCAAGATACTCTTAGATTAACTTTCGTTCACGTATACCCCCCTCTCTCCCTCCCTCCTCCTCAGTCAACATGGTGAGTAAACATGACCGAGAGAGAGAGAGAGAGAGAGAGAGAGAGAGAGAGAGAGAGAGAGAGAGAGAGAGAGAGAGAGAGCGAGCTCCCCCTTCTTCTATGTCCTTCTCTCACTTAAAGGCAGACTCAGAATGAGTCAAGTTTTCGAAACAATCGAGAGACAGAGCGAAATCTTGAGGAGTTTTTCCATAAGCAAATATCAGCAATGTGTGTGTGTGTGTGTGTGTGTGTGTGTGTGTGTGTGTGTGTGTGCGTGCGTAGATATCTGCCACAGAAAAAGATGTGTACATACTTAACCAAAGTAGATCGAGAGCAAACAAAGTTGTTCGCTGAAGGTACATTATAGACGTTGCATCAAATATCATCAGTGATTCTGAAAATACACCGAGTGTGCGTACAACGTATCACAACGGGCGATGGCAACCTACACACAAGAAAACGACAGTATAATATCTCATCATAAAGAAAACGTCATAAACGGTGGAAGAAAACAGCATCACAAAATCTATACAAGTGATATACTGATAACGAATCTTTGACAGGGAAAGTAGACACATCAAGAACTGTAAAATGAGGAGGCACAGAACGATAATCATGGAATCATGGAAAAGGAATAAATGTGGACAAACAACAGAGTTGGACAATCAACACGAAACAGAACTGGAGTGTTCGCAACAACAGACACTGTCTGTGTTAACAGGAAACAGTATAAGTAACTAACTTAGTAACACAATGAAGAGTAAAGACTGGGAAAGTACGTTTTCGGAGAAAGAATAAGAAGGAACGTTATAAATGACACTACTAGAGTTTGTGATGAGAATCTTCACGAAACACTCGACAAAAAATTGAGAGAGAGAGAGAGAGAGAGAGAGAGAGAGAGAGAGAGAGAGAGAGAGAGAGAGAGAGAGAGAGAGAGAGAGAATAATATATATACGAGGAAACAATCACAATGAGGTGAACGACACAAACTGGTCCAGGAAACGGACAATGGTAAAACTCCCCTTCCTCCTCCGGAATACTGAGGAAATACACAGAGAATCAGAACAGCAGCAGCAGCAGCTCCTCGGGAAGACAACATAATGAAAGGGTAATCATGGAGGACACAGTTCCTCCTTCAGAAACTCGGTAACGAGCAGTAAGCACAGTAATATCCCTCGTTCCCCGCCGGGTCTCGCGGGCCAGGCTACTCATCCACTCGTAAACCCGAGTCCACAGGGGAGTCGAGAACCCATCCGGACCTTCATGAATCCATACCCGAACTTCACCGAGTTTATTCGAACCCGTCTGAATCTCCACGAGTCCTTCCGAAACAGGTCGAGTCAAACTGAAACCTATCTGAATATTCTCTAGCCCATCGGAGCTACTTCAAGATCGATCATACCTCCGGGTCATGCAGACGAAGACACGTCTCCAGAGAATTCACCACAGAACGGGACATCACTGAACAAGGTGAACGCCGCGGCTATACACGACCCAAGACAGGATCCACGGGGTTGGTTCACGAAACGAGGATACTGGGAGTGTGTGGGTGGGCGTGGCGAAACTCCCTCTCTCCCCCCGAAAAAAAAACCAAACAAACGAGATAGCGGAAATTTATTGGGCGAGGCACAGGAGCCCAGGAAACTGGATGCGAGTTAATCTTATCCCCAAAAGATCAGAAGTGACGGGGGCGGCCGCTGGCCCAGAAATGTTTCTAAAAGAAGTTGGTCACGCCGCTACTGCGGCCAGACCTCGAAAAAGGAAGCTCTACCAGGAACTTCTGGCCTCAGCCGACTCCAAGGGAGCAGGAGGCTATACAGGAAGTCGGAACATTTCTCAGCATACCCGTGAATGGTTACGTCTTATATAAGATCATGTCGTAATGGGACACTCTCATAGTTGAGAGTAAGTGTGAATAAAAGCAAGCTTATTAGGTGGTTAAGCAGGGAAGAGGGACGGGTTAGTTGGGGTGTAAGTTATCTAAACTAAGAAAATGTGGAGCAAATGATGTGCTATGGGTACCTAGGATTGGACAGGGCAGCAAATGGAATCATGGAAGAGGAAGTAAGTCATAGGGTGGGTGAGGAGGCGAAAGGTTCTAGGGTCACTGAAGAATGCGAGGAAAGAGAGATCGTTATCTAGGACGACTGAAATGGGTATGTTTGAAGGTACAGCAGCTCCAACAATGTTGTATGGATGCGAGGCATCGCATATAGATGAGGATATGTAAATTGGGGAAGTGAGTAAACAGAGGGGAGAGCGCCTCTGAGTTATACTCTTGTAACGCTTCGATCTGCGCTGCGCAGACAGGAGTTTACACGAGTCATTATGAATAATTCATAGATGAGGAGGAGGAGGAAGAGGGTGGGTGTGTTGGTAATGAAGTGTCTGAGGACAGTAGTGGCTGTGCAATGGCTTGTTGGCGTAAGTAATAAAAGAGTAAGAACGAGGTGTGGTAATAAAAAGAGTATGGACATATGGAGAGAAAGAGTGAGGGGAGGATGACAAAAGAGGATGCATGTGGAAGGAAACAGGAGAAATGGGAGATGAAATGGGAGATGGATGAATGGAGTGAAAAAGATTTCATGTGATTTGAGCCTGAACATGTTGGAGGATGAGAAGAGTGCAAGGGACAGAGTGAACTGGAATGATGTGGTATATACAGGGATGGAAGTGTTGTCAGTGGACTGAACCAGCGTATGTGGAGTGGGCGGGGGAAACCATGTGGTTTCGGTAAATACCACAAAACAAAGTGGATATGAAAGAATGCAGACATTCTTCGTCTGTTCCTTGCGCTATTTCGTTAATATATATATATATATATATATATATATATATATATATATATATATATATATATATATATATATATATATATATATATATATATTTTTTTTTTTTTTTTTTTTTATACTTTGTCGCTGTCTCCCGCGTTTGCGAGGTAGCGCAAGGAAACAGACGAAAGAAATATATATATATATATATATATATATATATATATATATATATATATATATATATATATATATATATATATTCTCTTTCATACATGCTCGCCATTTCCCGCGTGAACAAGGTAGCGTTAACAACAGATGACGTAGCCTTAGAGGGGAAGATCCTCACTGACTTGTTGCTCTGTACTTTCTTTTGGAAAACAATACAACAAACGCACTGTCGCAGACACAGTTATCAAGACATCCGCAGTCAGTACCACGGTCACAACTGCAGCCACATTTACAGTCATAGCCAAAGGTACAGTTACTGTCATAGACACAGTTACGCCCTCGGCCTCAGGCTTATCACTCCCCCGGAGCACGGGTGACACTCTTCGTAACTTTGTCTCGGCAAGTTATGTAACGCGCTATTCCTTGGGTCTCCCCTCACTGCCTCTCGGAATGGTGCCTTTCCCCGCGCTCCACCAGACCCTGTGGTGGAGATTTCGTGTCTAGCTCTGTGTTGGTCTCATGTTTGCAAGGTACTCTTTGGCACAACAACATTTTTGCCTCTCGTTGTGTAAACTGTATAGACATGGTGTCACTACTGCTCCGTACATCCTTTTCCTGTGGTTCTGTTTCGCTCTTGCAGACGTTATATCCTATGGAGAGTTAATCCTTAACGACAAGGAAGGTAAGAACAGTTATCAAAGAAAGTCCGTCAGGAATCCAGATGGACGAGGACGGTTGATGAGGAATACATATATGCCTTACCCCCTGAGGTGGATGATGATTGCTGATGCGAAATATATACGCGCCATCTCTCCTAAGACTTGGATATAATCTTGCTTATCATTTTTCTTCAACGTCAATCTCGCGCTCGAACCTCCGAAGTGGCTCGAGTGTTCTGTGCGTTGCTTGTGCTGGTTCGTCTGATACATATCGCCTTGGAGGAGGAGGAGGAGGAAGGGTCGACGGAACTCTCCGAAAGACTCGGCTGAAAAACACTAGTAGACGACCGTAAAGAAGGACGTTACTTCAGATGGATCACAACGTCTTGAGGACAGAGGAGAGTGCTGGTGACGTCCCTGAGAAAATACGTCATTGACAGACATCTATACTTAGACTGGAGGCGTTGCCAAGAAACGTTATCAGGGAGAAGTCTGAGGACTGGGAGATTGAACTGAGCGAGGGACGAGTAGACAGAAGAGGACTGTGAACGCAAATGAGTGATATCAAGGAACGAGGGATGACATTATGTCTCGTTGAGAGTAAAAAAAAAGGTTCAGGACAAGGCTAACGAAAGAGGGTTGTGACGGGCAATTTGATCCACGGTTAGTCAGATCATAAAAGATGAAGGGAAACAGAAAACGAGAGCGGAGGGACCTTCACTCACAACCACAAGAGAACCTCAGTCACTCCTGATGCCACAGGAAAGGTGACACGTACAACCGCTGCTACGCTTATTACCACAGCCACAGCTAAAGACGATAACCGTAAACACAGCGATAAGAGCTACCAAATCCACGGCAAGATTTCTTATGTACAGTAACGGTTATAGTCGCAACTGGAGCCAAGTCTCGGCCACAGCCACAACCACCATCAACTACAGTGTCAGCCAAAACGAAATACCACAGCGATGATCACACAGTCTCAAGTACAACCAGATCTACAGAGTCTCCACTACTGTGACAATAGCATTAACTACAACTTCGACTACAGTAACAACTACAATTTACATTCAAAACCAAAACAATGCCAGAGCCACAGATGTAGCTAGTACCAGTGACACAGACACAGCTCCCTGTCATCGCTACAACCCCACTCAGTGACGCGGTACGACAGTGAAAGTCACAACCACAGTTACTCCCACAGCCACAGACTCTACTACCACATCCACGGTCACTAACATAACGTGAACACCACAATCAATCACTCAACCACAGCCAAAGTGAATACCATTGGCACAGTCGAAGACAGAATGTAGCCACAGTATCCGTTAGAGCGACTGCCACGGTCACCACCACACCACAGCTACCACAGCCATCGCACCGCTCGGACCAGAACACGAACTTGAGGTGTACTCGGGTTAAGTAGTTCCAGCAAAGTTACACAGAGCGCGCCATCCTTCGTGTCTTTATCACACATTGGTTCACTAAGCCTCAGAATGGCCCCGTCCATCGTGGTCCACTAGCCCGTAATGGAGATTTAATGTATAGCACAGTGTTGTCCCCCCACCCACTCTCAAGGGATTCTATTTCGCTCAGTTTTTGGCCTTTCGCGTCAGGCCTTCTCCTCACTGGGGTTTGCTTTAAAAGTTTTCTTGTGTTTAATCTTTTTGTTGAAGGGAATGAGTATGGTTCAGTTCATCCTCCTTGCTCTCCTTTTATATTTGCTCCAAAGGAGATGTCTTCCACGAGAATGTTTTGTGTGCCACAAGCACTGAAAAGCTTAGAATTGAGTATTATCCAATATTCGCTGGGAAGCCTGACGGATGTCGTACACCGATATCCCAAACAAGAGAAATTAGTTTTCGATATGTTTTCCCTCCCATCGTCTCTTACGAACCAAAAGCTCAGACCTTCCTGCAATCCTCCGCCTCACCTTCGGGTTTGTATAGGAACCACGACACTGGGCCTCAGCTGCTGTGTGTAGTCGTAACCCCGGACCGCCTGAAACATCTTTTTTTTTTGTGTGTGAAAAAAGTTCCTTTTGATCTAGAGAGAGAGAGAGAGAGAGAGAGAGAGAGAGAGAGAGAGAGAGAGAGAGAGAGAGAGAGAGAGAGAGAGAGAGAGAGAGAGGAGTCACTGGTTTAGAAACTTCTAAGTAAAAGTATTGTAAACTTTTCAGTTCTATACTGAACGTTAGAGTCAAAGACAATAAGCCTCATCGAGCCACAGAAAGAGTAAATCTAGAAGACACGAAAAGTACACTACAAATTTTTGAGGATAAGGACAGCCTGCGGAGGTCTGGGGATGATGGGGAAGACGTGAGGAGTTCCAGACGTGAGTGGTGTTGGGATAAAAGTGCATCCCTCTCACGGACGCTCATGGATATGGATTATAATCTATTGTTGATTTGTTCGACTGGATCTCTCCCTCTTACCCTACCCACACCTGTCTGGTCAGACGGGGTCTCTCACTCCAACCCTGCCCAAACCTGTATGGTTAGACAGGGTCTCTCACTCCTACCCTACCCAAACCTGTATGGTTAGACAGGGTCTCCTTCCTATTCACTCTACCTGCACCTTCAGTGAAACAGAAATCTTAATGAAGTTAAACTTCAGGAAATCTCAGACACACACACACACACACACACACACACACACACAAAATGAAGACAGGCATCACTCACCACTCAGGCTTGTGAGTCACTACTCACAACCTAAGTCCTCGGGACAAGGAAGGTCCACCATTCCACAGTGCAGACTCAAGGCACTCACCACAAGCAGGGAGGTGCAGTAGGCTGGAGCAGCTCTTTTCAGCATCTGCTACCATCTCCAGCCTGGCCCTGTGGACCGGGACACAACACAACACTCTGTCCTAATCGCCCTCCCCTCTCACACGACCCTCAGCCTCTCCCATTTACATTGAAAACAGGAAGGCCTCTGCACCGTCGAGGAAGGCACCACCAACACCATAAGGACGACCTAAATACAGTCACTTCCCCACTACGTTCTCCCTCAATATGTGATCTGATTATTCGGTATTTGGAGCAGAGAGAAGATTTCACCGTCGGTGTTACGAGGTAAAAGTATTACTTGATATTCAGGAAATATATACGAGTAAAGAAAAAATATTGGTAGCCATATCAATACGAAGATTAGGAAGTATTCAACCAGTGTCTCGTGAGGGAAAGTATATATTCTGCTAGCCACACATTCATCAATTCCCCTCTCGTCTTTTCATCAAACTGGGTCAATAGGTCTGTCATTACGCTGGAAATAATGTTGTCTGTGGCAGACACCTTTATCATTACCGCGTTACACACTATGTAACACACCCCAACATACGACCCGCTCTACACACGTCACCCTATCTTCGCCTAACCTAACCTGAGTATTGACGTCACGGTCACAGTGTATAAGTGTCTTCAGTGTATCTCACATTTGTCTACACTTGTCCAAGGTTGTGTGTGTGTACCCTCTGCTTTCTACTAGATTTGTCTAAGACGAATATGTAGGTATTGACTACATTATGTAAGTATTTACTACATTATGTAGGTATGTCTTCACACTATTATATTCAAGTGTTCACCCAGACGGTGTATCTTTCTACTCATATGATCATATAAGTGTTCGCATAGAGGATGATGCACTCATCTATTCGTAAGAGTGTATAGTAATTTACCCACAAGATTACTTAACTAACTACTTCCAGCCACCTACATCAGACTTACATGATTCCACCTGATATCCACCGCCAAATTCTGATTTCACCTTACACACCCTTCAGCCTCACCCTGCACTGTGTCATCCTCAGTCCGCACCCTCTGCCAGCCTCACAATGCACTCTGCTAGCCACATCCTGCACTCTGCTAGCCTCACCCTGCACTCTGCTAGCCTCACCCTGCACTCTGCTAGCCTCACCCTGCACTCTGCTAGCCTCACCCTGCACTCCGCTAGCCTCACCCTGCACTTTGCTAGCCTCATCCTACACTCTGCTAGCCTCACCCTGCACTCTGCTAGCCTCACCCTGCACTCTGCTAGCCTCACCCTGCACTCTGCCAGCCTCATCCTGCACTCTGCTAGCCTCATTATACACTCGTTTGCCGGCCTCACCCTGCACTCCTCTGCCAGCCTCACCCTGCACTCGGTAAGCCCACCACTGCACCAGCGGCTCCACACATCTCCCCTTTAATACAGCACGTTAGCTGTGAGGACGAGTACCCCACCCCCCTCCCCAGTAGTCGTCACCCATGTGTTTCAGCGACTGCCTATAGTCTCCTCTGTAGAGATATATAGATAGATAAAGAGATAAAAACAAATAAGTAAAAAGGGGTCATATATATATATATATATATATATATATATATATATATATATATATATATATATATATATATATATATATATATATATATATATTCAGTATATCTTCTATTATCAAATACACAAAGAATTATAACCTTAAAATTAGTGAAGGTCTATACAAATTGGATAACTTTGTTGATAAACTTTGTAAACAATTCACATTCTTGTCCACATAATAAGTTTATGATTGTCTTGGACAATCACATGTTTACCAAATGGCGTCCTAGCTACGTCTCTTCGTGGTATATCAACTTCTTACATTTCTCTCTTGTGTATCCCCTGATGATGTGATTATTACACGAAAGTGCACTTGGGAACTTATCGCGTTTCATTTTCCCCGTGGACTCATAGGAATATATACACACACACACACACACACACACACAAATATATATATATATATATATATATATATATATATATATATATATATATATATATATATATATATATACTATTATCATCCTACAGCTCTGAGATTGCGTTCTATACGGGAGCGATGGATTTCTCTGGAGCGAGAAGGTCCCTCTGAAGAATGTACTCCTTTCTGTCCATAGGGAAGAAATCGTGTGGTCGAAGTGGCCTAACGCCTCTCCCAGGGTTTCGAATCCGACCTTTGGTGTATAAACATTTGTCTTTCCATCGATATTTTTGTCACACCAGCGGGGCCGCCACGGATTAAGGTCCACGTTACCCCCACCAGCTGAGGTTGGGACACGGGGGAAACACGGGGAAACTATTGCCTGCGCTTTTTGATTCCCGCGTGGGTGAGGTAGCCGGATCCCTTCCCCAGGGTTCGAATCCGATCGGTGTTGTGTGTATGTGTGTGTGTGTGTGTGTGTGTGTGTTGAAAATATGACGATCATACTAGCCTGTGATAATTCTTATGAAGTGGTAATCGAACTTCAGCATGAATTCACTTAATCTAGTTGACTAAAACTTTACAATACAAAACATATTTCACGAAAGAAGTTTGCCTCATCAGGTGTAAACAGTTCACAAAAAGTTTCACCTGACACAAGCACACAGACCTGTAAGCCCTCCTCCGCGTTAGCAAGGCAGCGTAAGGAACAGACGAAGAAGACGGCCGCAGTCGCCCATATTCATTCTCTCGCTGTCATATGAAAGACATCGATACCACAGCCCCCTATCCACGATCAGGTCCCAGTGACCCATTCATGGTTTGTCCCGGCTGCATCACATATGCCTTGATTCATTCCATTGACAGCACATCGACCCCAGTATACCATGTCATTCCAATGCACTCTATCCCGTGTACGACTTTCACCCTCCTGCATAGTTAGGCATTGATCACTCAAAATCTTTTTCATTCCATCGTTCCATCTCAAATTAGTTCTTCCCTTCTCTTCGTCTCCTTAACTTCTAACACGTATATCCTCTTTGTCAATCTTTCCTAATGTTCTCTCCCTATGTCCAATCCTTCTTGGCTCACTCTTTCCAGCATTCTCAACCATACTCTTATTTTTGAACCACACATTTCTCTTACCCTTTCATTACTTACTCGATCACACCACCTCACACCACATACCGCCCTCAAACATCTCATTTCCAACACCCTCCCCCTTTCCTCTCCTCCGTACATCATCATCTGTCGCCACTCCCTCGCATCCATACATGCTTCAGAACGTCTTATGCCTAAATACCGTTCATGATAAAAGTAATGCGATAAGGATAAAAGCCAAAACACGGATAAAATCCAATAAAACATCCGAATACATCAATGATTTCAACACTGCCGGTATGATAGTCCCCTTTAGCCTGTTGAGTCACCATCATGGGTATGAGTGCTATAACATGAATTAAAAAAGTGGAATTACAACCTAGCAACATACTGGGGTAATGTCACCGGTCAATAGTAGCGAGGTAAATCATACGATGAAAAAAAACTGATAAGAAACGAGACGAATTATAGGACACTTAAAATGATTCAAGTTCGCAACAATTCGTGCCACTCGCAACAGTTCATGCCATACAGCATGATGGTGATATACACCACACGCCAGGCCTCTGGGGCTAAAATTCACTTTATGGCGTATCAACTCGTTACACTCGTCATTAGATATGAAAGTCCTTGGTTATGGACTGCAGATAAAGGCAGTATCTCTGCGTCTACCTCCGTGCACTAGCGATGGATTGCGCTCTCCAGGTCAGGTGCTGCCGCCGTCCCAGTGTGCGGTGCTCACAGCGCCTTATCGCGTCCAGTAGGTCAAACACGTTCTGCACAGGTCGTTGGCATGGCTCAAGCTCCAGCTGCGCCTTCTCTCGTCTCACCAGGGACAGGGCTCCCACCGGCCAGAATCCTCACCCTCTGGGACACCGTTCAGAACTCGCTCGTGAGCGAGGAATCTCTCTTCTGAGCTGGGACCCGGGATTATGACAGATGTTCGCTTCCGCTCCTGGGACAGGCGAATCAGGAGCTGTGTACGGGAGTGCACTAAGTCCCACCTCCGACGCCACTCTTAAGACTGACCCGGGTTGTTTTCTCTCGTGCGCTCCCTTCTTTGTCCCGTTCCACGTCATAGGAGAGTTCCGGGCGCACTTAGGTTCCCTGAATAATAGTTAGCTTGATGATTAACACCTTCAAATTTCCACCCTCGAATCATTTTCCACCCCGAGTCGCTAATTTACACTTTCTTGCCGTATTTTCTTCTTATTCGAACGATACGAACGTAACATTTTAAGCCTCGCTCGAGCCGTGGACAGGCTTCCTATGCTGCCATGTTTTGTCATCAACGAAGCAATGGCTCCTGCACTCAGCTTCTACTACGATGATGCGTTGGTGGGGGGAGAGTGTTGCGGGAGGGGGTCATCCCCTTGGCTGACCTCTGACCCCTGGCACAAGCCAGATCCCGCGCTGTTGCCACTGGCTGATTTCGCCCCTTTGACATTCTCCTGTATTACAGCCGCTGCTCTGTTAGTGATCCATGCCTTTAAATCCTAGTAATTAAATTCCTAACACAATACTAATATCCACACGTTACAATCGTCACGGCTGCCCAGAACAGCACGGCCTTCCCTTGTGTGACAGAAGGGTGACTGGGGGTAGCCTCGCACACACACACACACATATATATATATATATATATATATATATATATATATATATATATATATAAATATATATATATATATATATATATATATATATATATATATATATATATATATATATATATATATATAATATATATATATATATATATATATATATATATATATATATATATATATATATATATATATATATATATATATATACTATTTCTGGTGGAACATAGACAGTGTAATGACTACCATGAACCACTTAGGTCGAGTCCTAGGATATTTTTCCCCTCCCAATGTCCTTCATTTTTCCTGAGCTTATTCTCGGTCACCACACAACAAAGAACCCTCCGAGGCATCCCTACTAAATTCTTCAGCTCCACAGAACTTTAAAGTCAAAACTCCCTTGAAGCCAACCCAAGTAACACATGCCAAATTCTTCAGCTCCAAAGACTCTTCCCTCTAGTCAACACGTCCACGAATCGAGTAAATGAGATCCTCCTAAATTCGTCACCTTCAAAATCCCGCCCCCTCTAGTCAAGAAAGCTGTTCATTGTTTTTACCTCCAGCCACCAGAAGGCGGGTCAGGATCTGGGCCAGATCCGTTACGCTAAGAACTCGGACAGGCAGGTCTCGGTGTTTCTCATGATGTTTCCCGTGCCATTTGCTTTCAAGTGCGTCTTTACCTTTGCTACTAAATGGGCAAAATCTACATCCTTAAATATATATATATATATATATATATATATATATATATATATATATATATATATATATATATATATATATATATAAAATTTTCTCTTCCCTCACTTTCCTCATAAAAAAGAACATATAACTTTTCTCACAGGTTTGTTTCCATCAACAAAACAAAAGGTTATAATAAGTTACCACACGCTTCTGGCACACCACAAATCCCCAGACACTTCAACATTTCTCTCCTCAATACAAGTCACACCCAGACTTCCTAGCTACTAACCCAGCAGCCTTCCCTAGCACCCTATAACCCATGATACCCTTCTGTTCTCAGCTTCACAAACTCTAGACTCAAATCTAGGGTCCCCCAAGGCAAGCACTCCATTCATCTATGTTCCTCCATCCATCCATCTCTCTCTCTCTCTCTCTCTCTCTCTCTCTCTCTCTCTCTCTCTCTCTCTCTCTCTCTCTCTCATTAGCCCTCTCACTGCCAACACTCCCATTCTGGAACCTTTTCCAGCACACACACATACACACACACACACACACACTCACACACACACACACACACACACGCCTCCCGTCAAAGGCTTTCCAAACCCTGGACTTACGTGTCTGTTGTGACTACTTCTGCCCATGAGCTCGTGGACTGAGGAGACGATATCGGTGAGCTCGGCTTTGGTGATGCAGCCGTCGCCGTTCACGTCGTAGAGTTTGAAGGCGAACTTGAGCTTGTCGTAGGCCGTACCACGGAGCAACTGCGACAAGCTTACTAATAGATCCTGCCAGAGGGGAGAGACGGGGAGAGAGTTAGATACGGACCGGAGGAAACAAAGAACAGACGGGGGTTCATTTTTCTACAGATTAATCCTCCGGTAAATGATGGGGATTAGTGTATTCTGTACCTGCCTGAGGATATTATGCAAAATGGTTCATTAACTACTTGTCTTTACGTGAATATTTCATCTGTAGTCTTGTCTGTTATCTGTATTTCTCTGTTTATCTATCTGTGCCTCCCTCGCTGTTAGTGTGTGTTTCTTATTTTCTCTATGTCTATATATCTATTATTCATTTACCTCTTTGTCTGCTACGTCTGTATGTTTTTCTGTCTCCTCGTCTCCGTTTCTTGGTTTCATTTCCCTCTTGCTTTACATTCTACAAATATGGCGTCCTAGCTACGTCTCTTCGTTGTATATCGACTGACTGTTATATTTCTCTCTTGTGTCTCCCCTGATGATGTGATTATTACACAAAAGTGCACTTGGGAACTTATCGTGTTTCATTTTCCCCGTGGACTCATCGGAATATATATATATATATATATATATATATATATATATATATATATATATATATATATATATATATATATATATATATATATTTTTTTTTTTTTTTCTTTTTTTCCATACTATTTGCCATTTCCCGCGTTAGCGAGGTAGCATTAAGAACAGAGAACTGGGCCTTAGAGAGAATATCCTCACCTGACCCCCTTCTCTGTTCCTTCTTTTGGAAAATTAAAAAAAACAAGAAAGGGGAGGATTTCCAGCCACCCGCTCCCTCCCCTTTTAGTCGCCTTCTACGACACGCAGGGAATACGTGGGAAGTATTCTTTCTCCCCTATCCCCAGGGATATATATATATATATATATATATATATATATATATATATATATATATATATATATATATATATATATATATATATATATATATATATTTAACCATTATATCTATGTTATAGATAGTGTATATACAAATATGCACAAGATCATAATATTCCAGTGTGTTATCACCGTACATAAAGTGTATAGTCCACAGCGATACCGATACACTGGAGCCACAGTGTCCTGACGTCATGCTGGACTTCAGCAACACTGATGATGGGGTAGAACACAGGAATCACCATGATTTACCTCGGGATATCCAGTGAACACTTGATGTAGAACATAATGAACAATGGGAGAAACAACAACCACGAAAAACCAAATACGGTGGAAGAACAACGACAGAAAAAACAAAACACATCAAGAACACTGAACATCCAAGAAAAAAAACCCAAAAAAACACAATAAAGAAAAACGAGCAAAAATATATATAATGGTTTAACTACCAGCAACACAGAACAACAGGGAGATAGAACAGTAGTATAACACATCAAAACAATGACGAATATGGGACACAAAACTGAACAAGAGGAGGAGTCAAGAAACAGCGAAACACAGAAGAAATAACAGTTGTCCCTCCCTAGGTACCACATGCACTGGCGCAGCGCAAACATGGGTTAACCTGTGGTACGGGGAAGATGAGGCCATCGTAATGTTGACACAGGTGAAAGAAGAATAAAAAAAATATACCAATGCCATAAGAGATGATACAGTAAAAAAAAATTATGAAATTTTGACGAAACCTACACTCAGGAATTGTAGTTGTGCAAAGATTTATGCAAGTGCACACGAAAGCTCGAACAGACTGTCAGACACACAGACACAGACAGTCACACACATATACAGGCGTCTGTGGTGGAGTGGTTAGCGTCTCTGACCATGATTCACCTCGGGCCGGTAGGGGGTATGACCCGCACAGGTTAGAATCTTGGGCGTGGTACTTGGCCCACATTCAAACCAGGTGCTCATCCTCTCCTCGAGAATGGTTGATAAATGGGCTCCTGTCTTAGGCTGTGTGTGTGTGTGTGTGTGTGTGTGTGTGTGTGTACCTATTACCATCTCGGACGGGATTTAGTCGCCACCGAGCAAAAAAGGAAAAAAAAAGGCACCGACCCTGAATGGATACATGTACTGTCATGACATTAATTAGAACACATCAGAAGAATAACAGAAATTACAAGAGACAAAATTCTATTCTCATCTCCTAACAAAAATCCACTGACAAGTCTAAGTCTATTCCAATCATGGCAGTAATGAAGACGAAGCGTTGACAGGCGGTTCAAAGCCTGTCTGAGTTTTGGGGTTTTCCGTCTTTTACCAAAATATGATGTCAACTTCATCAAAAAATACATGTTCCTGCAGCCATTCACGCTGTACGGGCATCATTTTGAATGAAACGGCAATATATTACCCCACAGCATTGTACAACACATGGGAGCGGCGTCGACCTACATCCTACAGATCCCTCAGTTTTACCCAGCATCCCACATCATTAACATACATCCTATAACATCCTCCGATACCCCCCCACAGTATCGTAAGATATCCCACAACGTCAATTAGTACCTAACAGCTTGACTCATCTCTTCACAACATCACCACTAAGTGCCTATATAGATGCTCACTCATGTATTCATTTATTCATTATATGCGATGTTTGTACTTGGGCTTCGTGGTGTGGTGAGTAAATGTCATGTGTGTGTGTCGCATACGTGGGGAATATATAACCGTGTGCATGTTGTATGTGACACCTGATGTGGCCGGACCTTTGTTGAGTAAGAGTGGGGAGGATGCAGGCTGAATTTATGTACGTCGGGTTGTTAAGTGGGTGATGGTGGACTCCTGGGGGATGCAGACATATTGTTGTGGGTGAGGCAATGTTCTGGTTGTTCATTCAGAACTTTTAACGGTGCTAAAGACGGAAAAGAAACAATGAATTCTTTACTACATTTCACATACAATTCATCCACTCTTATCACGACTCACCTACCTGGTCATCCATCCTTTACCCCAACAGACATCCACCTATCTTAAACCACACTTCCTAGGCATGTACAAGTTCTACTTATTTTTCTGAGTTTACAAACCGATTTAAAGTATCAAAAGCCTCATGCACAAAATGCAGCTTCCGTGATACACCGATTAACACATATTCCTCAATGGTCCTGCCCTCACTCTACGAAGACGTACACAAAACATCAACCACATTTCTTGACTTGTGGTCGCGCCCGGTGGACGTGCCCGGTTTTCTGAGCGCCGCCGGAGCCCTATCAAAGGGATCCTAGGACATACTATGGCATTTCAGGTTTGATAAATAGCTGTGATCCTTTCTCATGCCAGAATGATTCTGACCCACTCGATGATAAGCATGATTCTAACCAGAGTGTTGGTCATTGGTGTCAGCTGCTCCGTTCAGCTGGTGTCAGCTGCCCTCCTTAGCTGTGCACCAGCACCACAACTGTGCCGACAGAATAACACAACTTGCGTGTCCTTCCATGGCTATAATCCTAAGTGGAGTTCAACTCGGTACATCAGTATCTGAATGACGTGACACCCGGTGAAGACGTGAAGAAAACAAGGTTAAGGAGTTATGGATAAAAACTGGATGTAAGACAAGCTATGTTAAGCTGATCTGGTATGAAATCTTTTGTTCCGTTCCCTAGCAACTTTACCAACAGCCAACATCCTGGGTTTACATTGTGGCGTTCAGCCATTTATTTCCTTATGGTGAAGGTTCCAGTCACAGACTAAAATCCACAGCAAGGCCAGGCCTTAACTGAAATATAAAGAGGTTAATGAAAGGGAAAAAGAAGAGGCAAGGAAAAGTGTTTACGAATTTCGGAGAGTCTTTTAAAAAGTGCTAAGTCATACTTATTGGGAAAGACATGATTGCGTAGGTGAGTCAACTATGATATCAGATATCATTCAATCAGTTAACTAGGTTCTCAGTCTTCTAAACTCGACACACTATACAGAAACCATGAAATAATAAAAAAAAGTATAAGCAATACAAAGTCACATACTTCAAAAACGTCTAGTGATGGAATGAAGAATTTAACATACTTAGGAAGGAGAGGTCAGGCATCTACAACGACGTTTAAAGATACCTTATAATGATGATATAATGGGAAATGGAGAAGTAGAATAAAACCATTACAAGAATAATATGAGCGAGTTTGTAACCTTCAATTGGTTATGGGTTAAGGGTTAATTTGGCATCTTGTGGTGGCGTTGAATGTCAACGTCACGATGGGACTTCATGACATCGTACTAGTAGTACTAAGAAGACAACAAACGCAACTGAAAAGTAGTTATGTTCAAAGAGAATTGACAAAAACTCAAATACTGTATCCTACCCTTCCTTGTTAGGACAGCATATGAAAATGCACACATCAGTTCTTAATGTACACGTCCAATCTTGCCAGAGTTATATTTTTTCACTGTGTCCTCTAGGTGAACTGTGCTTTCTCCGGGAACTGTACCTTCCTAAGGAACTGTGCAACTCTCATGGAATTGTACCCTTACAGTAAACTGTTTCATTTTAGTGAGCCGTGTCCTCTCAGTGAATTGCTGTTTATATGTGAACTTTCCATTCCTGGTATAATACTCCTTTTCAGTGAAGTGTGTCTTCTCAGTGAACCCTGCCCTCTCAATGGCCTCTTTGTAAACTCCTCCCTCGATAGAGTCTGTGTGACAATAGACTCCTCGAGGTGAAGTGTGTGATTATAGCCCTTCAAGTGTGTGCCTGTGTAGCCTCTAAACCACGAAAAGAGTATCGAAAGCCTTGTAGATTTCTGAATGTTGCCCATTATGTGTGGAGGATTCCATCCTCAAGCATGTAAAACAGTGATAACGAGCTAGTCCTCGAGTCCTGTGTAGAGAGAGCGTTATAGATTTTCGTTGGTATATTGTTATATTATTTTCTTTTAGCTTCTGTAAGAGCAAGTGTTTGTGTTACTAAGCGAAGTGCTACGAGAAGTGTTGGTTTTGTGTTGCGTAGCCGTGGTGTCGAGTGTTGTGTAGGAGGTGGTGTGTTTAGTGTTGTGTAGGATGTGGTATAGCTAGTGTTGTGCGGGAGGTGGTGTGTCTAGTGTTGTGTAGGACGTGAGTGTATTTCAGTGCTTCAGTTATGTACATAGTTTATCAGTGGAGTTCGTAAAGTCACTAACTATATTTCAGCGCATGTAAGGGTTTAGCGAATGAATTTTAGTGTATGCTGAATTTATAGCGAGTGTTGCGTGTTGTTTTTCAGAGCGTGTCAGTTACTGGGTACTGTGTAATGCTGTTCGGTGTAATGAAGTGGTTGTGTGTGTGTGTGTGTGTGTGTGTGTGTGTGTGTGTGTGTGTGTGTGTGTGTGTGTGTATTACTATTTATGTATTACGGGGAGAGAGCTTTACCCTCGTTTCCCTGTCTCTTATTCTTGTACCAAGTCTTTATTTCTATGTTTTTACGCAACCCCCCTCCTAATCCAGGTACCCATTTCCCGAGCAGCGGCGAAGACAAAATGAATACCTGGTTTGGGTGTAGGCCAAGTGTCTCACATAGGATTCGAACCCATGTAGGGTAGTCCATGCAAACTTTCATCATCCCTAATACCGTATCTGCTATCCAATCATTTGCGTCTAACTTCATCTTGCATGACTGACATCTTTTTCCACAAATGTACGATAAAGATGTTATTATATTGTGTTTTTTTTCGTACGTGTTATACTTTAAGATTTTTTTTGTGTGTGTTCACTAATGCAACTTATACTTTATTAGATTAATATAATCATACAAATGTCCATAATGAATCTGTACATAACTTAACCTGCGATTTTGATCACTTTGTCATTGTTCCAGTGTTATGTTCTGGCTATATACAATCAGATATTTGTACACAGGATCCTGTACACAATAACCAGATCTGGTAATGTATCCATCCATTGTGTGGGAACTTTGGCCTTTTCACCCATCAACCTTACCTGTTACCCACAACCAGTTCACCATTTCTCCTTAAAATGTAATCAATTAACTCTACATTGTCCAATGTTAACACGAGAGGAACCCGCGGAGAATCCAAATTTGACAAGACGTCTGGATATCAAGTGTTGGAAACGCCTTCAAAGTGATGAAAGGTAAAGAAAAGAGAGTGAAAAAATACATAAAGATTCCTATCGGGTTAATGAGGCACGAACGTGTGTAGGTCATATTAAAGAGGACGCCAGCCGGGCTCTTAATCATCTCTGGCCATTTCTTAAAAAAGGGGCGATTTTTTTTTTTTTTTAGGGAAGATTTGGAACCTTATCCTCATAGGTATTTCAAGCAGCACGGGAAGAGGAATCCAAAAGTGTATATAATTTCCTGGCACTTCAATGGAATGCATGAGAGAGAGAGAGAGAGAGAGAGAGAGAGAGAGAGAGAGAGAGAGAGAGAGAGAGAGAGAGAGAGAGAGAGTCTTATCAGTCTTCTCTTTCAGAAGAAAGATTGAGCGAAAGTAGAGCATTCCTCCCACGACTGACAGAACCTTCTGAGTGCGACCCAAGAGCAAATGATGTTGTAACCCTTGTGTATTGGTGTCTTGACCTTTCAAACTGAACCTTGGAAGTCGAGGCAAGCTGACTTCTGACCCTGGAAGTTGAGGCAAGCTGACCCCTGACCCTGGAAGTCTAGGCAAGCTGACCCCTGACCCTGGAAGTCTAGGCAAGCTGACGCCTGACCCTGGAAGTCGAGGCAAGCTGACATCTGACCCTGGAAATCGAGGCAAGCTGACATCTGACCCTGGAAATCGAGGCAAGCTGACCCCTGACCCTGGAAGTCGAGGCAAGCCATCGCGACACAGATGGAACCATCGAGACCCATAGAACTCCATGCTCTACCCACAGAAAATTTCGATTCAGAGGATGAGTTCAGCGAGACAACTTAAGGTAAGCCGTGAGGTGAATATGGGACGATTCTTGAGGACTATGGTAAATGTTTGTGATGGGTTTGGTTTACCAGGTGAGCTTCGGAATGATAATGTCCCAATGAACTGTTTACAGGGAAATTTCAAGGGATCTTGATGTAGAACCCATCAAATTCTGAGACATGGCAGATATATCATGATAACACCACAAATAATATACTTCGATTCTTCATGATAAATGACATTGTCAGGATCAAAGTATTTCTTGAAAACAACATGCAAAGAATATGTTTTAGCGTCAATATTTTCGAAAAATGATAAATAAAACATTTCTTGATAAAGACTCTGAGTATATCAGAATATATCTAGCTTGCTTAGGATTGTCAAAAAAGAAAAAACTCAGCAGGATATTAGGTAATTCAGACCCAACTCAACATACATAAAGTATCTGATACCACTTGGTGGGCTCTAGGGAAGGAATGTTTAACTCTCCACACTAGTTATCCTAATTCAGGGACTTATTTTATACGAAATACATGGATGTATTTTCAATGGAGTTGATTACTTAGGGTAAAGTTTATAAGACTCTTTCAATGTAGATTTCTTTCGTAGAAACCGGGAGATTTAACTTCCAAAATCAGTTTATCCCTTGAAGTGAAAACCATTGTCTGAATATTTGTTTTGACAGATGGGATTCCTCAGCTCCTGATGAGACTAATCAGTTTTGTGCCCGACTCTGTAAAGCTGAAACCCACGTCAAACTGTGATAAGGTAGAGGAACCTTGTTGGATATTCCCCCAACTCAGAAGCCCTTACAGACAGTCTGACCAAATGATTCAGAAAACTAATTCGTCTTATCCACTCACTAAACCTGAGACTGCTAATTCTACTGAAAAAGATACATCATTTAGAGGATGTCAGTCCAGCGGTGTCTCCTCTGCAAGTTAAGATTTCCAAGTCAGATTTGAGAAAGACGTTCGAGACACTGTACTGCCAAGCGGAGGAAGGGGCTAACACATCAAACGGTTGCTGCTGCAAGAGTTAATGTCAACGTTTCTGTGACTCGGAGAGCTTTAGAACGTAACTCTCACTGACGTAAAGGTGCTTAAGGACGCAACGTGAAGGTGTGAAAATGTAGTGAAGTACTGCCTTCCTCTCTTCTCGGGTGATGGAAGGTTGTTCGTTCTATGGGACGCCCATCAGCTACGTAACTTGGAGCTTCAGCTCAGGCAGGTTGTTGGTCTACGAGGGAAAAGAGTGTCGTTCCTCTGATCGTATGAATCAGTGGCGGTCAAGGTCTAGCTAGTGCCAGTCCTCTGATGGTGCTCAGGTAGTGGCCGTTGGGTGTCAGAGTGTCGGTTCTCTGATGGTGCCTCCTTAGTGGCTGTCGAGTTCGAATGTCAGTTTTATGATGGAACTTCAGTAGTGGCTATCGAGGTCGAGTGCCAGTCCTCTGATGACACTTTCTCAGTGGCTGTCGAGGTCGAGTGTCAGTCCTCTGATGGTACTCAAGAAGTGGTTTTATTCACATGACGCAAGGTGAAGGCTTTGATGACTGAATCGCCTCCTTCTAGGAGAGAGGTTGGCGTCGTCATGACAGAGTCAGCCACCTCCCTGAACACATCAGTGCTTCTGTATCAGAGGAAGCACTTACCAAGAGTCACTCGTTCCTTTATATTCTCTTTAAGTGAATATAACTTCCCCAGGGGACGACATAACATATGCAGTTCATGTTGAACAAAATGACAGCGAGTCAGGTGAAGAAGGACTAAATTTCTCTGAGACAATGGATGACCCACTTAAGTAATTAAAGGCATTTAGCAGTATGTGGTCTTGCCTTAGAAAGCATTCAGGCTGAGCAATGTGGGGTTGTCATCACTCCATATCTCCCATGGAAGATACAGTCTTTGCTGATATAATGTTCCAAACAAAATTTCTTAATCATTCAACATAGACTTCTATACCTGACTGTACCACCGAACATAATGATACTGATATGAAGAAAGTGAATGCTTCATCAAGGAACTTTCCAAATATTCTAATATCCAAATGAGATGGATCATGGAGACAAACGATTGAAATTACGAGACTTGTTTCATAACGAGATGAAACAAGAATCCTATGCCAGTAGGACGTCAGCTAATGGAAGTTGTAGGACATCACAACATGGATCTCATCAATGTCAATTCCGATTCAGGGAGTTCCTCGATCTTCGTGGATGAGTTTAGCAAAAATGAAAAAAAAAAAAGCTTTCTGTGTTCATTGTGCTAGGAGACAAGTCTCTCTGATTTCAAAGAAAAATTTCTTCGCTTTTGTAGTTCACTGATCACATTCTTTGAATGAACGAACCATATACCTTTTTGATTAGCGTACACCAGATAAAAATATATTCACTACATCTGATTAGAAATAGATACAATAGGCAATATAATCATGTCGTTCTGTGTAAAGACATAGACACTAATCAATAATAATAATAATAATAATAATAATAATAATAATAATGTTTTAACGCTGCGAGTGAAAAATCTTGAAACTCACATAAGACGGGAAACACAAAGTCAGCTATGCATATACTCCCTTATAGAAGTAAATGCAGCTGAAAGACATTCAAAAGACATCATATTTGTTACGACCAGTTTGAACACTTCATCGGGATTGCTTGGGTCACGCATCTCAAGGATTTCTAATAAACCTACGGACAACACACCCCACAGTTAACTATATCATAATATTTCAACGTCTCCACTGCGATCTTACCTTGGTATAATCGCAATGATTACACGAAGCGGGAACGAAAGTCCCTGTAGCTTATATTACAATGGTATCTGACATGATAAACTCTCAGTGAAAAGTGAAAAATAAAAAAAAATAGGGACAAAGAAAGTGTAAGAAAAAAGAGAGAAAAGAAAATGAGAAGAAAAAGAGTGAGAATGAGAGCACGAGAAAGATTTCCTCTGTCAGTATAACTTTTCCTGACCTTTATCTAAATATTCTACCGACTGTCAGAGATGTAAAACGAATGAAAAGAAAAAAATAAAGCTGAACACTTATAATGTAATAAACCAAACTAATAATATCATCATCGCGTAAATAAAGACACTTCATATGAAATGAGCTTTGCTTTTTTTTTTGACTTCGTTTCACCTCCTGTTTACATAATCTCGGGCATCACAGCATCGCCCCCACAGCACCTCTCCACATCCCACAGCGTCCCTCTGGAGTATCACTCTTGGTGAGGGATAATGTGTGGCACAGGTACTGTCCTCCCCAACCCCACTAGCAGCCACTGGTCACCCTTGCCGTCTCCACTTACCACAACTACAACCCGCTACTACAACTACAACCTCAGCTGTTGTACTTCCATAACGTCTTTTTACCCAGGGAATGAGTGTTGCAACTATAACATCCATGCCAGAAGAGACCATAGTAATCAACCCTGCTACCACGAACCTGAACTATTCTACCTACTAATGACCACTATATTAACTACCATAGTTCTAATCAATTATCAGAGTTACTATTCTTGCTAATAATGTGACTGCTGCCTATCTTTATAACTATCACCGTACCTTTCACCAGCAAGCACAACCACTGCCTCAATGATCACTATCCATCTCAAGCACCATCCTAGGATTACCATAACTACTACTATAGTTATCACTATCCACCACAGCCACTACCCCTACTACCTCCACTTACCACAGCATCGATCACCACAACCATTACCCAAGCCATCACAAGACCAACACAAAGACTGCCTCAGCTACGACCCAACCTGCAACCCAACCACCGCAATAAGCACTTACCTTACCACTAGCCACCCCAATTACCACTACCCCATCTACCACTGCAGCTGCTACTGTTCCTACCACGACCAGCTACCACAGACACGGGACAAAGTACAACAGAATGAAGCGGGAAATCCAGTAAAACTTTCGAGACGTCGAAGGGACTCCATCTTGTTCATCTCTCCTGGGTCTCGTGCGTCTTCGTAGTCATCCTCCTCCCTCCTCAACCTCCACCGTTGCAGAAGGTGGTGGTGTTTCAGGTGGTCTTGGTGCTCATGGTGTAGCATGGAGAAGCCCTTGCCTCTCAGCTCACATCCATTCTCTAGCCGTCATGTGTGATGCACCGAAACTATAGCTCCCTGTCCATAACCAGGCCCCACTGACCTTGCCATTGTTTACCCTGGCCCTTTCCCATTCCCTGGTTCATCCCATTGACAGAACGTCGACCCCTGTGAGCCATATCGTTCCAATTTACTCTATCCTGTGCACACCTTTCAATCTCCTGCATGTTCAGGCTCCAGTCACTCAAAAGTCTTTTTCACTCCATCCTTCCATCTCCAAATCTGGTCTCCCCTTGCGCATTGTTCCTTCCATTTCTGACATAAAAATCCAAGAGGTAACAGCAATACTCTATACAGGGCCCGATCAGTTCTTTTTTTTTTATAAACAAGGCAAACGTTCGGAAGAAAAGGAATCTCGACCTCTAAAAAGGAATCCCATTTTTTTGTTTCAAAGGCAGACTTCATTATTTCCTAACGTGGGATTTCGAAGAAAGTTTAGTTTTCACAGTCATACCAAGTGTGTTAATCATGTCAGGAGGTGAAATCAAAGAACCGGCGGAGGCGGGAGGAAAATTGAGGAATTTTCGGTAGAAAGATGGGCAGAAACTGGGTCTTGGAGGCATTAAACTTCACCAGATTTCGTATACCCAACTGAGGTATCCTGTCCGAGTTTACTGAGATAGTTGTTTCGAAACGCGATGCAGATCGTTATTTCAATCAACTGGTCAAGAATTGTGTCTGCAGTCAAGTTAATCACCCAATATTCCTCGTTGTTCATCAGGTTTTACTTGGATTGTTGAAGTCATCTACAGTTATAACGTCTTTATTGGGTACGTCAAATTTTATGTCGTCGCATCTTACCATTTTCCTTTTGGTAAGATCTATTCTGTAAAGCTACAACGCAATTTACTTCCTATATTTCCTGCGGTAATAACATTGCACAGAGAGACTTGAGCGTTAGCACTGATCATGCTTACAGCCATTGCACCTTGGTTGTTTTCAACACAGATTAACACACCTCCTCCTCCTGCCTTGTACAGAACGATCTCTTTAGAACATTTTGCACCCAGGCATTGTTGATTCATCGAGCAAACGTTTATCATCAGAGTTTAACTACGTTTCTGAGACTGCGATAAGGTTCACTTGTCGTGTGATAGCACACGATATTATCCAATTTTGTTCCAAGATTTCTGTTAGTTAAAACAAAAATTCTGCTTTTGCAGTTAATGATGGGTCAAGTTCACAAGACTATTGTTGTTGGTGTATGTGTCCGAAACGTTATTGTTATACGTGTGTGCAGCAGTGGGGGAGAGAAAAGCCCACATCTACCTGTACTTGATCCGTGGCCTCAATTTGACCTGTCCTGCCTTCTCCCCTACCTGCTTTGTTCCCTGCTTCTCCTTTGGGAAGTTGCCGCGCAAGCTGCACTATTTTGGTGCCTCTTTCCTCCTACCTGCTCCGTTCCCAACTTGCTCTAGCCAACCTCTCCTGTCGTATTCCCTCACCTCTTTGCCCCGTGCCTGTTCTTGTGAAGCGAGTTCTTCTACCTGGGATGACATCAAACAGCCTTAACCTACCTTTTCCCCTACTTGCCTCAACTTGTAAAATAACCTCTGCTACCTGGGAAGTGGCTAGCAGCAGCCCAACTCAGTCCTGTTCCCTGACTTGCTCGTTCCCTAACTGCAACCGGTCTGTGAATTCTGGGTTGACTCCATCCCGACTTCCTCTTTAGCTTTTCCCATGTTCTACGCACCCAAACGTCTATTTCTTTCTTGTATAAAAGTACCTAACGTTCCTGTCCAGCACTCGGCCAAGGCGGGGTTTCCCAATTCCTTATAAACGGAGGCCATGCTTGGCAAAGAAGCTTCTACCCCATATATCGCTACAAAAACATTTTACTTTTCCTCTCCACAGAAAGCCTGAGTTCAACTGTTTATCCCAGCATTTTACTATGGGTATAGGAATTTGCATCATATTTGGGTTGCACTAGCTTCCTATGGCTCTCTTGAATCTTAAAGAAAGAGTATCCAGTACTCCATCATCTGTGCCGAATGCCTTGCAGTACTGTCCACATGTTTTTTTGTTGTTTATGGCAAAGGTATCTGCAGGAACCTTCCTTTGTTTTCCTGATTTTGTTTCCAGACCTGAACTGCTATCACTAGAGTATCAGAAACATTATCACATTCAAAACCCCATAAATCACTAGTCTACTTGGGAAACACTACATTGGAAGATCATTATAATCTTCGAAACCCCAAAGGCAAGACCACTGGTTTCCAAACATCAGACGACATCCACGGGAGGCGAAGTAAGAAGCTTACTAGTTTTGAGCGGGATGTGGTCGTTAGAAATTCATAAACCTCTTTACCAGACTCAGCACTGAGCATTCCTAAGCCGACAGTTAACTAATATCTGGTCCCCCCATTTTACCATCTATTCTGTTTTACAGGATAGATGGGTTATGGTGTCTCGTGGCTTTAAGAGTCCTTCCCCGTCATGGGATGAAAAGGCGGGATGATTTTATTACATTACAACCTACTGGCACTGCAGTTTGCAAACGGTTGTGGGTCAGGTATTGAATCTTACATTATATCAGGAGTGCAGACCTTTCAGCCTTCATCCTCAGCGAAGCACTGAACGAATCTTGCTTGCAGTTCGTCCTTTTCCAGGCATTTGCCACCAGTCTGTCATTGACAGGTATCATGAAGATTGGTATGAGGTCAAGTCTAATTGTGCTACAGACTATTCGATACTTCACAGGCATCAGAGTTTCATTATGTTAATCACATCATCACTTGAGCTTCCAAGATCGATCATTTTCGAAGCACTCTGGGGAAACCATTCTTGAAGCCTTAGACTTATGAAAACATTATCAGATTTGACGCATCAAGAAATATACTGTTAATTTCAATTCGTTTGGAATATACCATCATATTCATGACCACCAACTGTGCATACTTCGATGCAACATTGGCATGCACTCTCCACTGTATGAAATATACCCACATAGCAAAATATTTACAATCTAAGGCTTATACTTGATAACTTACCCATGATGCTGGTCATCGAACTTCTCAGAAATTTGTGTGATAAAACGTTCACCTCTTTATAATGTCCCAATACCTTGAATTAATCATTCATTCCGGCTTGATATCTAAAGCATTAGGAAATGCACATTACATACGAAATCACACGCAGATGTCCATGTGAACATGAGACCAATGGAGGAATGAGGTATGATCACTTCACCCACACGTGCTGTCTATGAAAAGAGTGAGGTGCAGCTGATCCCTGCTACAGTTAGCAGCTCCTCCAGTTTGCAGCAGAAAGCTGCTTTAATTGCACTGGGTACTTCACCTTAAACTTTGCTGTGGATCGAGCTTACTTAACCACAAAAATACTTGCTGTTGCATTAGAGTACGAAGTTTAGCATTCTATCACCAAGAACCAGACAACTTCTACGACGAACCTATGAGATTCTAAATACGGTAAAACAGACTTAAAGAATAGAGCAAAAATCACAGACACAATGTTCATGTGCAAGTGACGCCAAAGTCAGCCCTTGCATTACCGTATTGTCTCAATTGTCAAAGTCGCACATGCAGTTGGCTTCGCTATCACACGAGTGTCAAATATGTCATTTGTGCAGATCATAGACTTGGTGCATCTGCCTTCAAAATATTAGCGGTGAACATCGCACATAACAATCACTTCCTCGAATTGTTAAAAGAAATACCACCTTTACAGCCACAGCAGTATGACATATGGCATAGGTAAAATTATATTCTTTTTTTTAAGAATGAGGCAGTAGTCACACCTTCCAGCGCATCACTGCTGAAAGCATTAGACTTAAAAGGGTTTTAAGAGATTATGATGAGACCACTTGAGTTTCTATGCGTGAGGCACAACACACACACACACACACACACACACACACACACACACACACACACACACACACACACTCTCTGAGCATCAAAGCCGTAAGTATAACATCATCTGAATCTTAATGCGTGTAGGACAACACCGAACACTTTTTAAACCATCGAGGACCAACATTATCAGTACTTACTATGGTCGGGAGTGTATGAGGCTAAAATCACATCTACCACGACTCCTTCAGCAAACTTGCCATCCTCTCCTCTCGCCCTCACACTAACCTTAGACTTTAACACCAGGACATTTCCAAATCGCCCCTTCCCCCCTTTCTTTTTTTCCCCCCTAGGAAAACCTAAACCTGGCTGAATACAAATCTGGGGTTGAAATACTGTTTAGCCATCGTTATGACTTCGAAACCTTTTTTATCTATCGGCTATCGGATACATTATATTTTCTATGATTATATGATGTGTAGAAGCGTAACAGATTGATAAACAGACAAATAAACAGACAGAGACAATGAGTCAGCTAGATAATAAGACGAAGCACAATGTGTCGTAGTTCTTTTGTTACTGTAAAGTTCAGGGACCATCGAGTTAATGAAAGATTTTCTCGGAATATTTAACATACCCTCTTTGCTTATTACATACTTGACGTGGGCTGCCAAAGCAAAAGACAACAAATTTGAATGAGATATTCGCAACACTATAGATACGTATACAATGCCCATGTCACTAAGATTGTAAATTTTGTAAAAGGAAGAAGAAAAATATGACAGTAATGAAGATAATGGTAATATAACTATAAATGCATGCTCATATATCCATTATTTCTCAGTTGAACATGACATAGTTGAATTACCATTATTTCAGTCTGTGTTCATTGGAGCAGCACGTGTATGCAGCCAAGAGTTTGATGATGATGATTTTGAGAAGATATATTCTATGGGATCCAAGTTAGAGTATCTTAGATCTTTCATTGATAAATCCCTTAAACTGGCAAAGAAATCATCTTATAGAGTTAAACCCAAACCTCCCTTTGACACCAAGAACCACTTATTTCTCCCTTTTAGTAATGCTATTACTTTGCTTAACTTGTTGCTAAATAATCTTGTGTAAATGTTACCCTCAGCAAGCAACAAAAATAATATAAAGAATATCTCAATTAAGAACTCATCAGAAAGTTCTGCAGGATGTGTTTATAAAGTATCATGTAAAAATTGTGATGTGTTTTACGTTGGGATGACTGGTAAGGATCTTTCTATTAGACTTAAGCAACGTAAATATAGTATAACAGGACAAAAATCAGATGTCTTGTTTATCACGTTAAAAATCATGCTCATTGTATTGACTGGAGTAATGCCATATCAGTTATTAACCTCGACTCTTGTACCACGAGAAATACCATTGAATCTTCTATTATCAAATACACAAAGTATTGTAACACTAATATTAGTGAAGGTCTATAGAAACTGGATAGCTTTATCATTAAGATTTGTAAACAGTTCCCTTTCTTTTCCACATGATAAATCTTATGATGCGCATGTTACCAGACTTTGAACGCACCCGACCTTCTTTCGGGTAGTCACTTGTTTACCAAATGGCGTCCTAGCTACATCTCTTAGTTATATATCAACTGACTGCTATATTTCTTTCTCTTATCTCCCCCGATGATGTGATCATTAGACGAAAGTGCACTTGAGAACTTATGTTTCATTTCCCTGTGGATAAAAAAATTGCGAATATATATATATATAAATATATATATATATATATATATATATATATATATATATATATATATATATATATTTCGATAGAAATTCTGAAGCAGGGTATTAAAGACATTTTGCTGTGACTGTAAGCCTTCAGGGGTTTCTTGCAAGAGAGACCTAACTACCTCGTATCATCTAAGAGGCTACCTAGTTCTAGTGTTAGCACCATTTCCCACATGCCATTATGAATGCAAGTGTGATCCCGTTCTCCTATTTGCATTAAGGCAATTGCCTCGCGTGTGTGCTGAAGGAAATTATAGGATTAGGAACACAGTTTACCAACGAGCACACTAACGGTAGGGGAGGGGCTGTGGAAAGAATATCTTTGGAAGAGCACAGTTCAAAGAGTGGTGTGTGTTTACACGTCTAGCATACGGATGCTGTGAGTCAGGTCTGGTACTTATGTATCGCACGATATCCCTGACTTGTGTATAGTACGAGGCCCCCGACTCGTGCCAGAACAATGATTCATGTAATGTGCGAGGCCCCTGACTCGTGAACTGAATAGTGAAGATGACGTTGAAGTCGTTGGAAAAAGTATCGTAGAGCCTGTGGCCAGAACCTGCTTGCATTTCCCTCACAAGACGGGTAGCGCTACACCGGGCAGACACTCCCTGGCTCACCCACCGCAAGAGGCGACTTAGGCAGCCGCGAAATCAAGCGTTTAATCGACGTAACAACGTTCTCTACACGAACAACATTTTGCGACAAACTGCAGCGCAAAGTACGATCCGGGAAGAAAACCTATCACCCAAACAATGTGCAGCATTTAAAACAAGACTGACTAACCGTGGCAAGCGAAGGCTCTCCCCCTTTCCCTTAGGCAGATCAAGTTAGCAATAAGGAGGCCGCATACCATATTAACAACCACTTTGCCAAATATTTGCTAACGATTACCACAACTCCACATCATCTCCCTCGCTACATATCTACTGACCCCATCTCCCAAGGACACAGTAGAGGAATATCAAGCACTTCAGTGCCTTAAAACCAGACGCTCAACCACACCCATAGATCTTTCAGTGAAAGTACTCAAGGAATTCTCCTGTAAATTACCTACATGGCAAACCGTCGTAAGTAATGTTTCTCTCAAACACTCGTAATGTCCCACAGCTTGGAAGAGAAATCGAGCAACCCAGAGTCTCTTGGTAACTTACGCCCTGTTGCTATCATTTCATTATGACCCCAGACTAACTGTGAAAGCTTTGTGTCTGGCGGGGCCTATGCTGACATTGCTGATGCAGTAGACCCTTAACAATTTGAAAACATGAAGTCATCCTCCACCACTCACTGCCTTGTCATTCCCCTACACTTCACTTCCCGTAACTAGAAGAAGTACAAGACCTCGGTTGCAATCACTTTCGTATACTTCACTAAGGCTTTCGACTTGGTAAACCATAATATCATTATAAAGAAAAGCCGTCGAACCTGGAACTACGGGATGTCTCGTCTTCTGGCTGGCGGACATACTGACCAAAGGACACCAAACCTCACCACCCCTGTTATACAGTGCATTACAGGGAACCAAGATGGTGGTGTTCTGCTTCCTCATCCTTCTTAATGACGCCCTGAAGGACACAAACCACTGCTGGAGGTACGCACACAACCTCACCTTTGTCATCACTATCAACAACTCTCCTGATTCTAGTGCCCTTCAACACATGATCAACAACGACGTCACCATCAACCACGCAACGGCTGTGGTGATGCACATCAACCTGGGCACAGACATCATCTTGCCCACTGACATCACACTAGGCCCTGACATCCTCTGGATAGTCGGAGACTTCATACTTCTAGGTGTCACTATAGAGGACAGTTTTAAACTGAACGAGTCATGTCAGCACTACCATCAAATCTTCCTCATACCGTCTGTACCCGCTCCGCCGACTGAGATCACTTGGTGTCCCACCACTTGAGCTCAGGAATGTCTATACCATCTTCATTCTACCTAAGATCACTTACGCCTCAGTAACAGCGACACAGAGGGAAGAACTAGAATGAGAGCAGAATAAAGTATGCAGAATCATCCAGGGCCGTTTTCACACCACCTATCAAGAGGTCCAGATCTTGCTGATCCTGTCCACCCTCCCCGACCAACACCAGCAGCTTACAGTGGCAGTTTGGCAATAGACTGCCGACTACCCCCTCCCCTCTAAGGATCAATCCTCTGTTCTTAATGATACCTCGCTAACGCGGGAAATGGCGAATATATATATAAACATGTTTACCAAATGGCGTCCTAGCTTCGTCTCTTCGATGTATATCAAGTGACTGTTATATTCCTCTCTTGTGTCTCCCCTGATGATGTGATTATTACACGAAAGTGCACTTGGGAACTTTTCGTGTTTCATTTTCCCCTTGGACTCATAGGAATATATATATATATATATATATATATATATATATATATATATATATATATATATATATATATATATATATTATCATTATTATTAGGAAGCAGTATTGGTGCCAGCTTTCTGCACAGCAGGGTAGCAATCATTGTCATGCCACTGGCTAACACGGTCGACCTGACTGGTGGCCACAACACATTTGCCAGGGTCGAAAACTTTTATCATTTGGCTCTTCTTTGTTAATCGAAAGTACTGTGTTGCGAAGCGGTCTCTCCGTTACCGTTATTCTTGTAGGCTCCTGAATTCCGAGTAATTATTGATCTGTTCCATCGGCTATCCCATCACTGTTCCACTCTCGTTCTCATTCCATTTTTATTCTTACACATCAGGTACCTTCCCTGTTTCTCATCTTTCAGCAATCCTTTTTGAGCAATGGTTTCATTCCTGCGCCATCCACATTCTTGCACAATTCCCACCCCTGCAACATTCTCATTCCCACACCATTCCCATTCCAGCACCATTCCCATTCATGAGCCTCTGCCGTAACTGTGGACCAGACCGAAACTTTCGTAACTTCTCAAGAATTCTATTTGCTGATGGCACGCAGGAGTCTACTGCCTATACCGGGGAGGTGAGTGGCCAGGGTATCCTTCTGGGGGAGACGCGGGGAGTGACGAGAGGGAAGGGAGACAAGTGTGAAGGATCGAACGAAAGGTGAGGGACAAGAGGAATTAGAGTGATGGATCAGAAAGATGGAGAGAGATTTCGAGAGGTGCAAAGAGGAAGGGCGGAGGATGAAGGGTTGAAGGGAAGGAAGGACCGAACGTTATTTGGAAGACTAAAGGAGGGAAGGATGGAAGACTGAAGGAGGGAAGGATGCAAGACTGAAGGAGGGAAGGATGCAAGACTGAAGGAGGGAATGATGGAAGACTGAAGGAGGTAGGAATGGAAAACTAAAGGAGGGAAGGATGGACAACTGGAGGGAAGGATGGAAGACTGGAGGGGTGGAAGGTAGTAACTGGAAGTTAAGAGGATGGAAGACTGGAAATAAGAAGGGTAAAGTGTCAGGAGTGTGGAGGGAGGGTAAAAAGGAGAAGTAAGGCAAGGCAAGGGTGCGGACTTGAGGGAGGAAGCGTTTGCGGTGAGGGAGGCTGGAGTGTTGGAGGTATAAATGCATATGGTAGTACATGGAAAGTACAGGTAACAGGAGACCTGATTTTACCCTATCCCCAAGATAACACACACACACACACACACGTTATATATATATATATATACATACATATATATATATATATATATATATATATATATATATATATATATATATATATATATATATATATATATATATATATATATATATATATATATATTTTATATATATATATATATATATATATATATATATATATATATATATATATATATATATATATATAGTGGTAGAAAAAGGATAGCACAGCAGGATGCACCTCTCTACCCACCTTTCCCTTCCGCTCAACCTCCGGCAGGGAATAAAGATGTTCAAAAAGTGGAGAATTTCAAGAATGGAGAGGAGCTCTGGGGGAGGGGGGATGGAATTCTGGAGGAAAAGAACTTGTAGAGTGGAAGGGGAAGGTTGTATGATGGTAGCACACGGGGAGACACACATAGAAGAAGACTTGATTACTGGAGGACAGTAATAGTATCCTAAATCCCTAATCTATATAAACAGAGGCCGGGCGAAAAGCAGAAGGCTCCTTCCCACCCATCGTTTCCTCTGGCACATCAATCGGCTGGAAAATAGCTATGAAGGAACACCATGTAATACAATGATGATAGACCGACATGGATATTCTATAGGGAAGGATGAAGCCAAATTACATTCTGATGTAAATCTAGCCACGAAATACTCCTCGGAAGAAGGAGTTTAACTGTTCTCTTGTAAACAACAGAAACTTGAAATATATGCGTATATCGCTGACATTCTCGGATAGATATATTCAATGATGATTAACGCTATTAAAATATTCGTCTAGCTATGTTTTAGGCGAATAGATAGTCTTCGTCTTGACAATATATGTTGCTGGTTTATTCTAATGGTCTGTATCTTTTGTCACGTTTGTATTACAACTCCTCAACTTCATACTGGTATTTCTGGTCATTGTATATCTAAGGAAATTAATGTGAAAAAAAATCATAGTGAGATACATGGTCGAAATTACAGTTTTCGAAAACGGGAGAGATCACTTCAGTGTGCGTTTTCTTTTAAGAGAGAGAGAGAGAGAGAGAGAGAGAGAGAGAGAGAGAGAGAGAGAGAGAGAGAGAGAGAGAGAGAGAGAGAGGACGGGAAAGAGGGAGATTTAACAGAAGGCGTCAACACGGAAGGTGTCGGCCATGACACCAGTTAGTAGCGGAAGCAATCACAGTGAGTACCTGTGGCAGGGGGACCGGAGAGTGAGGAGAGAGGATCACTGGTGGCTCTGGGCCGGCGGATAGGGGGTCATTTAGGCGATGAGGGGAGAGAGTGGGGTATGGGGCCCAAGAGCTTATCCAAGTCCCTTTCCCGAACGAGTAAACATCAACATTACTACGTACGCTCCTTCAGTCTGACGTAAACACATAAACGAGACACAAACAAATACGTTTCCAGCAGACACTTCCCACCAACTCTCACACATCAAGACACCCACATCAGTCACCTGTGTACTCTCTCTTCCATACCCATATCATACCTTCCCCCTGTCTAACCATTTCTTCTCTCCATAGCCAGCTTGATACAAACTAATAAGCTAACAAACTAGTGGTTACTGGGAGGGAGGGGTGCGCTCAAGTTAAAAGGCTTCAGATCAGGGGGTACTTTGGTCCTGGGGCAGGAGATTGGGGGGAGAGGGACCGGGGACTTCAGGGCGGGGAGTTGGGAGTAGTAGTAGTTCAAGAGCAAGGGGTAGGAGGAGGAGCAGACGGAAGCTGAAAGTGCACGGGAGGGGAGGGTGGAGACGAACGTATGACAGGATGCGCGGGAGGAGGAGGTTGACGGCTCGCCGTCGTGTCTACCCTGGCCGCTGTGACTTCCGCCTCTGGGAAGGGACGCGTAACCTCCCAAGTTTCTCGAGGAAGTTTCAAAAGAATTTCTGAACTATTTGGAGACTGCCGGCGAGATTCATACTATGATATTGTGTATTATGTAGTATACGTATCTTGTGAACAGAACTGAAAAAAAAGGAGAGTTTCAGTTTATGCATAACGCAATGTGTCCAAATGCGCCCTGCATTTTGATTCCTCGCGTTACTTCATGTTTCACAACTGACAGCATCTCCTGGTGGATACATTCCAAAGTTTTACTGGAGGAGACAATACCAAAGTATATCCAGGACCTGAAGGGTATCTCCTGGTCTATCACTAACTCAGGAAGCTATGTAAAGGAATAATGCAGATGTCTGTTCTTTATTACCAAGCAAGAGAGTTAAGCAAGGTGGGCTGTGCTGGTCCTTGCCTTGTTCGTTGTCTCCGTTCATTGGACGCTCCTCACGTTCTTACGTGCTGGATCCTGTACACGCAACACACAGGACTGTGTGGCGCGGCGGGCTTATGACATGGTGTCACTACCACTCGACGTGGCTGCTATGGGGAAAACCATATTGACTTTGTGATCTGAATATCACTTGGTTGACAACTCCAAACTAACCAATTGGCAGCACCTGTTACCTCCCTTCCTTTAGGAACTCAACTACAATCAAATCCACTCTAACCATATTACCACACTTTATTTCATACAAGATTTTCACCACCTCTCTTCTTTTCACTCAACTATTCGTCCTGACTTCCGAGCTCCGCATAGTTTCCCTTCCCACACATCCTACATCCGCCACCCTATCATCAACAGTCTTTCAAAATACTCACCCCGTCTCTTTACCTCTTCCTTGCCTGTTGCCACTCCTCCATCTGGTCCCCTCACTGACGCCCCATATGTTCTCCTCTCGTTCCCCTCGCATCATTCACCTATTTACTAAACACTTGCTTGTTCTCCCAGAAGTCTGCCGATACTATCTCACTCAGTCTCTCATCTGCTCTCTTTTTTCAGCCCCTACATCTTCCTTTAGAGTCTCTGCCCGTTTCTCTTGTACGTCTTCCAGCCATTCGTATTCCTTCCCTACAGGTATCGCTAAAACACTTCTCTTTTTCCCTTTTATTTGTAACTTAACTTTAACACATTTATTTACTAGCCTTTCTCAAACTCCTACATCCCGCCTTCCTCACGTCGCACACACCTTACCCATACATGCAAGCAAAGCTACCCTGAATACCTCCTATTCCTCGCAGGTCCCGTTAACTATCATCTTTGGCCATTTCTCACCGAATTACTCATTTTCTTTTCCTCCATAGCTCCTATACTTTCACAACCCTCTTCCTACCCAAGTCATATCCTCTTTTCCTAAAGGCACAACTTATCCCTCGCTTCCACCACGAAGTGACCAGACATCCCGCCAGCTGGCCCTAGCAACACATTCACATTGATTAGTCTCTCCTTCACAAGCCTTTTTCCCCCTTGGGTATGACTTTACCCACTACCTTGTTTCTCTCGCCAGTACCACTTTACCCAAAACGTAGTCACCCTTCCCAGTACAACTTCACCCATCACTCAACTCCTCCCCAGAATCACTTTACTCACCACCCAGTCCTTCCCTAGTACCACCTTATCCACCACTCAGTCGCTCCCCAGTACCACCTTACCTACCAGTCAGTCTTTCACCTGTACCACTTTACCCACCACCCAGTCCCTCCCTAGTACTACTTTACCCACCACCCAGTCCCTCCCTAGTACCACTCTACCCACCACCCACTCCTTCCCTAGTACCACTCTACCCACCACCCACTCCTTCCCCAGTACCACCCTACCCACCACCCACTCCTTCCCTAGTACCACTCTACCCACCACCCACTCCTTCCCTATTACCACTCCTTCCCTAGTACCACTTTACCCACCACCCACTCCTTCCCTAGTACCTCCTCAACCACTACATATCTCCCTTCCCAGTACAGCTTTACTGGCCAGCTAATCCCGGTGCAGTACCAGGCAATAATGACCCTCACACATTTTCTCTTTTACTGCCCAGCCGTTTAGACTTGATACGGGAGCCTGTGTTCCTCTTCCCCCTCAAAAAAGAAAACGAAAAGAGGAGGAAAAAAAAAAAACCCTCCCCCCAAGCCTCGAGAGGCGACTCTCCCACTGTAACAACATGTAACACTGAGCTTTATGTAGTTTGGGAGTTCGACGTCATGCTACTTTCTTGGGTTCCAGAATCTTTTCATAACATCAGTCACGCGGAAGCGCCAACATTCTTTCTTGAAAGAATTTTAATAAATATAAAAAAAAAATGAATACATGAATAGATAAGCAGCTGTATGCATGGATGAACACGAACACACACACACACACACACACACACACACACACACACACACACACACACAACCCTATACACACCTTATATTTCGTTTATCTATAGTTACCCACACACGAATTTCTCTGAAGACTCCTGGCGTTACCCTGGACCTTTCTGAAGGCTCCTACCCCAAGACTGTGCTACTTCCAGCAGCAGGGAGACGTAGGATCCATTGTAGTAAGTAGTTGCTTAAGGAGACTATATTTCCAATGGTACATCCTCACGAAAGGAGACTTTTCACTTCCGGCGTAACCTTCAGCAGGTGGAGGCTGGTAACATATACACATTTTATATATATATATATATATATATATATATATATATATATATATATATATATATATATATATATATATTCTTGTAAGCGGGCTGAATATTTTCTTTAATACACTGTTTGTTAAACACTAATGCTTATGCTTTCTATCGGTTTTTTTCAATATTTCTCACCACTCGTTTTGCTTCATAAGATAACGTGGAGATTAAACATCCTATTTTTATTTTCATTTCATTCTTGAAATACGCGAGACGTTTCGGGCATACGAACACTGCCCATCATCTTCAGTCAAATTGATCGAACACTGCCCATCTTCAAATTGATTTTAAATGATACAACGCAATACAAAGAATAACATTAGGAATGAATCACATTGAGAGCGGTGACGCAGATAACATGTATCTGATTAGTGGACCGTGTTCCCTCGTTGTTCATGCGTGGTACTATCGTCGGTAGGGGGGGTCGAACGCGTTGGACCAACGGTTGGGGAGGTGCCCGAGGGTAAGCCCGAGGTTGGGGTATGCCCGAGGTCTCAGCACCTGGGACGGTCCGGTGAGGATATAGAATAGGGTGATTTGTGGGCTCGGTGGAGAATAACTATAGTCATAATTTGACCTGTTCTTTTTATTGATGATTTGTGAAGGGACTATACTTTCAAGTACGTGGTTACTGTTATCTGTAGTCTTGTCGGGTTGTGGCAATGCTTCCGTATTCTCGCGCTCTGAGTAAAGTGCTGGCGAGCGAGACTTGTACGCTGCTGATGTATATGTAGTTAAGGGGCTACGTTGTGAAAATGAAGTGTTAAGCGTCGACTGATGTAGCTCACGCTCTTTTTTTTTCTAAGTATAAAGCTTTAAGCTGGAGTGCGAAAGGCAGGAGACATCTGGTTTGTGTAGAAAACTCGATGGACATTTCCAGGTTGATGGGTGAAAATAACAAGTCACGAGTGGTGGAACACACTTGTCTCGTTAGTAATGAATTTATTGAATCTAGTGATTTCCTGGTGGTAAGGTAAAGGCCCCCATGATGAGCAGACGGTCTTGTAAGCACGACTTCAGTAGGCTCTGATAACGCTTAATATGTACCACCCGGACCACTCACAGGACGCCCCTGCTGGCAAGCTAGTACTCATGGGTAAAACTCATCCCGACTGAAATACCCACCGTCGAATATTTTCAAAACCTCAGTGCACCACCCACCTCACGAGTCCACTCTAAAATCAATGACTAGTCGACTTCACCCCAACAGTCGACACACTACAGAGAGTCGAATGCAAAAGCTACGCCAAACAACTCTTGAAGGTCCAAGAGTGCCAGCGAGCGCCTGCCTCCTCCAAGGGGGGGTATCGACCACTTGGTCTCTGCCTGTGGAGAGAGAGCTCGATACAACCTGGTTTATGGCGTATCCCATGAATTCTGCCTGCTGGTGCACGGTGGCATAACGGCTCCCAGACCATTATCCTGTGACCACACAAGCACCAACTTCGGACTGGGATGCATCGTAAATCAGGCGAGTCGCGATGACTCTGCATTAGACCTGAGCCTCAAAGATTTACCAGAGATGTAAGAGGAGGCGGGTGTGTTGATCCTGCTGGGAGGCATCTTAGATGTGTGTTGGATGGGTCTTGCGGTGATACATAGGTACGAATACATGATGTACAGATATACAAAGTTTAAGACACGAAGTAACATACTTTTAAAACTCTCCCTCCCCTAACATTACATAGATAGCAATGACACACACACACACACACACACACACACACACACACACACACACACACACACACAGACACATGCTCAGACGGGGTTATTTCTCATACGCTGTTGCATTGTATTTAATGAAACGTGGTTCTTAGTCGAGGAAAAGTTGGTAGGGAAAATCATAACACACAGCTGAATAATGAATGACTTAAGATTAATCATTCGGGTAAGAAAAACTAGAAGAAACGTCGATCAAGACCCATTAGAAACTAAAAGTCCGTAGCACATATGAACACAATATGCTTATATATATATATATATATATATATATATATATATATATATATATATATATATATATATATATATATATATATATATATATTCCAATGAGTCCACGGGGAAAATCAAACACGATAAGTTCCCTAGTGCACTTTCGTGTAATAATCACATTATCAGGGGAGACACAAGAGAGAAATACAAGTCAGTTGATATACATCGAAGAGACGAAGCCAGGACGCCATTTGCCAACTCCTACAAAACGCAATGGCAACACCAGGATTCGAAAAAATGATAATAAAACATACAACATCAACACCCCCTGGGCGAAAGACAAAAGCATAAGTTTTGCTGAAGAAACTTTGACACATGCAACAGTAGCACTGGAACCCTTAACAACGTACTTAGGACAGGTAATAGCATCATCAATACACTTATGAGGAACACCGCTTCACACAACGCTACCACCAGGTCAGGCAATAGTAACCCTAGATCGCTGGTTTACTGTGAACTCGTTGCCGGTTCTTTTCGTTAATTGTACTTCATCGCGACCTGGTGCGTCAAGATACAAGACTGCTGACGTCAGGGAGTAGTGGTGTGGGTGCTGAAGAACCCCAAACGAATCCCTTTTCTCCACCTCGGGTACAACGTCCTTCTGAAGTAGCGTGACGAAGTGCAAAGTCTCAGACGAACATTTTTCGTTGCCATTAATCAGAGAATCGTTTCTGGGTGACGTTGACGTAAAGAAGGACAAACACAGGCAGGTCGAGTCCATATTCGAGGCTAGTTGGGGGAGTCCTGTGTTAGGAACCCTTCCCTCCGTAAACGATATTGCGGTCGGTCAACTGTAAGATATCGCAGTGTGCAGGCGATTATAAGCCGGGAAGTAAAGTTTCAACAGAACCTAAACGCTTGCAGCTTAAAGCTGATATGATCTAAGTGATAGCTGGACTCACAATTAGCAAACTGATTTTGATATTGATAAGTAATGAAAACGACAAATCATAACATGGACCCCTCTTAAATTACGTAACGTAAATGAGAGATGAGACTTAGTTGATAACCTTCTATAAGAACCAAGTAATGAGTACGTAGAAGCAGTAAGACTCTGGGAAAAAATGAAGCATTACAGACCAGGCACTTGAGCTCAGATCTAAATAAAAGAATTATTCTTACGTTAGATAGCTCACTGCCGCGTCCGCACCACGAATCATTGTTCAGTTTTCGTCGTTCTATTGGGATAAGGAGATATCGTAACATGGAGACAACACACTGGCGATGGACGGTACCCAAGATGCTTACTGGACTGAGAAATAAACCACATGGCAGCCAAGCAGATGACTATCACTTACACAAAGTAGAAAAGAGAAGGTCAAGAGTTGGTCTGCGAGTGGTATTCAAGATCTTCAAAGCCTTTGATCATTCTGATCTAAATAACAGTTTCACACTAGATCAATAGGACTTATAAATCTAATGGAAAAAAAATATATATCGTTGGTAAACGCTGTACTTCGACTGAGGCAAATTACCATCTTTATATAATTCTTAACACACGCGACGACTTATCAAGGGGAGCTGGAAAATAGTCTTCGCAAAGTCGTAAGTCGACCACTAACGTTATTTTCTCCCCTGTAGTTACAAAGTTTACACGTATTCCTCCCCCAAAATAATTTGCTTTTCTCCTCGCACGACACCAAACAGTGTGTTTCTAATTTCTTCTGCTGTCACAAACAACCTCGAAATGACCCAGTGGTCTGTGTTGTCTTTCCATTCCTCTATAACTAACGCTAGTTCAGGGGAGCAGTAACACCAGGCACGTAGCAGGACAACACCAGGCAACGCTGAAGTGACACCTCTTCCTGCAATCTCTCCTCCAGTTTACGCAGCAGAGGCACCAACACTGGCGATACTACTAAAACATTCACGCAACAGAGGCTATACCGTTAACAGCAGAGCGTAAGGATGCGCAGGAGTATCGCTCATACATAGGGCGGTAACGGACGATTACAGACCGGTAACACTACAAGCAAGAGTGACGCCAGTTCCCATGCACCTGTAACAGCATCTCACTCGAAAGTGACACCAGTTCAGCCATACGTAGCATCAGTATATGCACAAACACCACCAGTGCATGCGTAGCCTCTTATCACAACACCGACATATCACGTCACTCCGGTACACGGAACAGTAGTTTTTGGGTACACAACGGAAGCATCTACATGCTCCAGCCTAACCCGAAGCAGGACACGCAATATGAACATCAAGACATGAAAAAATAACAGTAGTGTACATGAGAGTGGAATCACTCTGTGCTGACCATGAGTCACGCAAGGGCCAGCCTGGGCTCAAACCTTGGGCGTATACCAGTTGTCCTACAGCCAACGCGGGAGCTCATCCTTCCCTTAAGCATTATCCAGAAATCGGTACCTGGCTGAGACTAGGGTTTATATATACATATATATATATATATATATATATATATATATATATATATATATATATATATCCCTGGGGATAGGGGAGAAAGAATACTTCCCACGTATTCCCTGCGTGACGTAGAAGGCGACTAAAAGGGAAGGGAGCGGGGGGCTGGAAATCCTCCCCTCTCGTTTTTTTTTGATTTTCCAAAAGAAGGAACAGAGAACGAGGCCAGGTGAGGATGTTCCCTCAGAGGCCCAGTCCTCTGTTCTTGACGCTACCTTGCTAACGCGGGAAATGGCGAATAGTATGAAAGAAAGAAAAAGATATATATATATGTATATATATATATATATATATATATATATATATATATATATATATTCTTTTCTTTCATACTATTCGCCATTTCCCGCGATAGCGAGGTAGCGTTAAGAACAGAGGACCGGGCCTCCGAGGGAATATCCCCACCTGACCCCCCTCTCTGTTCCTTCTTTTGGAAGAAAAAAAAAAAAAAAAAAAAAAAAAAAATATATATATATATATATATATATATATATATATATATATATATATATATATATATATATATATATATATATATATATATATATATTACACTAACAACGGTAAATACAGTAACGTTACTGCTCGTAACAGTGACACAGTGTGTGTACGCCTGAGTGTTACCAGGACAAAGCACTAATAGCAACAGGTCACGACACACTGACAATAGTACACGTAACGGTATCGCCAGGACACAAAACGTCACCACCAGGTCACACTACATAAGCATCGTCAGGGGTAAAGTAGCACCAGCAAATCTGGCAAGCAACGGTGAGCCTGGCACACGCAACAGCAAGTCTGGCACACGCAACGGTGAGCCTGGCACACGCAACAGCAAGTCTGGCACACGCAACGGTGAGTGGCACACGCAACGGTGAGCCTGGCACACGCAACAGCAAGTCTGGCACACGCAACAGTAACATTAGGACGGGCGACGCTGGGATACGCAGGAATAACACCAGTTACGTTACGCTCACATGTAGATACTCAACAGCAACATCATGACGAACCCGTAACGCCCAGACGCACGCTTCGTCAACATCAGCTAAACAAAAAGATAGAAGAGTAAATCTAGGAGACGTGGCAAGCAATAACGCCATGACCTCCAGCACCAGCGTTATACCATAGAATGTCATTAGTTCAGCCAAGGGGCGGCACAAAGAACTAATGGTTCGAAAGAACAAGAGAGAGAGAAAAAGGGAAGAGAGCAATTTCTTCGGCCTTCGGAGAATTTACTTCCAAGTGGGAGGGGGAGACACTTTAAACCATCTGTCAGAACCGTCCTGGGATGAAAAATGACTTCGCTTCGAGTTGATCGTTTTCCTTGCTCCCTGGTAGCGTTATGACCCCAGGCTTTCTCGTACTTCAAGAACATAATAGCGGGCGTTAATTTTCCCCAGGAAGGGTGGCAGAGTGAGGCATTACTAATTCCTGTTCTTTCCCTGCTTGTGGCTATCTAACGTTTCTTCGTTTCACGAAGCGTGATGGAGTATGACAGGAGGGAACGAGATGAAACTGAGGGAGGACCGAGTAAACTAGCGCGGGTCTAGACCTACGCCCATACCATGGGTTTTGGATATCGCCGGTCGGCTAAGGGTGCGTGTGGGAGGCTAGTGTTAGCTCTCATCGCCGGAGGGGAAATGTCGCAACTTGGTTATTATTAATGTGGGTAACTGCGGGAGAGGCTTCAGGTTCTGCCACCCTGATGTCCGCAGGGCTATCATGAAACAAAAGAGAATCGCCTCGACTTACACAGTTAACCTCACCATTGGGGTTAGGAAAACGGGATGTTCATCTCGAGAACAACAACAACACGAACCGAAAAATAACGTACTGGAACACGACTGAGGGAAGATTCGTATTACCATGGGCATACGGGAACAGACGAGAGAAAAGTGGGAACAGTGATTGAAAGATACTCGCTAACTTATTCAGAGAAACGAAGGAAAAAAGACAACTTACATGACAACATTCCAGGGCTTCGTCCCACACGGCAAACTGAACAAGTTAACACAAGACTGTCTGGAAAAGTCATCCACCCACTTGGCAGCCAATATTTGTGAGACATCTTTCATATCTGCTAACACGTACGGTCGTAAATCTTACATAACTAAGAAATCTTTTTTTTTTTCTCACAATTGATTCCGTGACTGAGGAAGTTAATTCGACACACCAGAGATCGAAATGGGTTTGGAAAAAGCATAAGTAACGCAGAGGTACAACTGCAGAAAAGGGAACGCTTTAGGTGACTGTCGACTAGGTCGTTCTCACCCAATGGAGGTGGAAATAATCGTCCTTAGGAGATAACGTACTGGATCCCATTCCCAAACACGACATTGGATTCACATATAACATCTTCGGGTAATTCCTGCTATACTCGACACAAGCGATGTACAGATAATTATGGGTATATAACTAATACATCATACCCTATACCACCATTTGGGTGCGAATTTATCATTTAGTTTCGACGGTAAACGCAACGGGAGTGGAGATATAAACAGCCAACTTCCTGCAGGAGTCACTCCTGGCTGGTAAAACAACGGGAAAATATTTGTAAAGGTCCACGACAGAGGCGCCCCAGGCATACACCAGACACACGCACAAATATGATACAAATGCAGCAACATCGACGTTAACTTTACAGCATATGGACACGAATAGCAGACCTTCTTAAGACACAGCAGGCATTTGCTAAAAGGAAAGCAAACTCGTGTTAAAAGACGTGGAAAAATATTTACAGTAGACTTAATTATTTAGTGCAGACTCAAATATTTACTGCAGACTGAAATACGAGTCTGAAAAAAAGCATTCCAACGAACGTTGGTGAGACAGTAAACAGAAAATCTATCTGTTCATAGGGAAAGCTTAGAATCAGAAACCTCACACAGTCACTGGATCATCTAGAAGCTCATCAAGATAAACAAAAGCCATAGATGAAGATGATCATGAAGCGAGTGAGCATCTAAAGTAGTGCGATCAGCGTTCAGTGTACTGTAGAGGGAAACGATCCAGACGTGTTCAACGACAGACTTCCTCCTTCCACGTTGTACCACAGCTGTGCTCACGTGACACCACACACCATCACTCTTCGAAGAGGTCCGCTGGCATCAGGCCCGTGCATTATGTGCATTAGGACCAAACTCAACTCTCCTATCCTATAGAATCGAGAAATTCCATTACCGTGGGCACTCAGCGTGAGAGAGAGAGAGAGAGAGAGAGAGAGAGAGAGAGAGAGAGAGAGAGAGAGAGAGAGAGAGAGAGAGAGAGAGAGAGAGTGCGTGTGTGTATGTGCTCCGTAGTCTCAAACGGCCTGACTGATACGAGCATTTACAATCAGTTTGAGGAATACGTAAATAGTGTAAACATAACTGATTGTGACCTATATATATATATATATATATATATATATATATATATATATATATATATATATATATATATAATGTCAATGGATTGAACCAGGGTATATAAAGTGCCCAGGGTAAATCGTGAAAAGGTCTGTGGGGCTTGGATGATGATAGCGAGCTGTGGTTTCGGTGCATTACACATGACAGCTAGAGAATTGATGTGGACGAATTCGGTCTTTGACATATCTTTTTCTGGCCGGACTCCGCCTGCAGGCGGTGACATAGCGAGTGAGAAGTCACTTTCAGCAAGGCTTTATCATAGTCAATGGACGGAAAGGAGTAAAGCTTCGTCCAATACCTTCTCGGTCCAAAGAAATCCATCACTTCCCTCCCTCTTACGTAGAGTGTAGCCATGAAGCAACAAGATCCCCATAAAAGCGGTCTTAGGATTACATAAATAAAACACTCATGGAAACACACACACACACACACACACACACAGACACACATGCAAGGCCCATGGTCTGATGAAGTTTCTCCATATGTGGTGAGGAAGAGGGCGGATACACCTGACAGGCCGCTTGAAATATTGTTCAATATGTCGCTCGGGGAAGGCACTGAGGCAAGAGAATGGACGAAGGCAACTGTAGTGTCAATATTTAAGAGATAAAATTGGAAAATTGCGCTGAACTACAGACCCTGACGAGTTTGGTCTGTAAAACATCGGAAATTATGAAAAGAAAGCAAGTGGACGAGCAATAAAAAAAGTTACTACCTGCGTGAAAGACAACATGGATCGACGAAAAGAGGTTCATTTGCAACAAACCTCTGAGTTCTACGCGAGAGTGAGCTCTATTTTACAGAAAAGAGTAGGATAGGTAGACTGTGTGATCCTGGACTGCCAATCAATCACGAAACAGCATTACACTAGAGGCTGGAGAACAAGCAGGATCTCCAAGCAGGAATATGGGAGAGAAACTCTTCCAGTGGACAGATGCCTTCTTGATATGGGTTTGAGTCACTAGTGATGTGCTGCAAGGCTTGGTTCTGGCATCATCATTCCTCTTGATCTATGGAAATGATTTGCCGGAAGAAGTGGGCCCATACCTAAACATATTTGTAGACGATGGTAAGGTCATGAAGCAGAGCAATGCAATAATTTACAATGGGACGTAGACAGATAAATGACCGAGTATCTAAAGACACGAGAAAAACACACCCACACACACACTTGCCGGACTAAAGACACGAGAAAATGGATTCTCTGCAAAACACACACACTTGCCGGACTACAGGTGGGTAAACAGGTTTGTGGAAGGTTATCATGATGGATCAGCCAGTCTCCACCACCTCCTGACTTCCTCACCCACTTGCCTCTCCCTCCGTCCTTACAGCCGTTTGTATCCACCACTTTCTCGTCTTTTGTTCCTGTTACTACGTATCTCTGTCACAGTCTTTCAGTATATCTATTTGTCTGTCTCTCTGCTCATATCTTTTTTGCTGTGTGTTAGTTTAATACGATTTTCTTTAGCGTTATGATGCTACATTATTCCTTATGTAGCGGTCTGTCGCGCCCAGGATTTGAATCCAAATCGGTTCGACCCTGGGCTAACTCACTACCCATCTGTGCTACACACATATACATAGACACATACATACATAGATTAAAACATATTGCAAATGTAGTTTCGCTAAAGCACGGATCGTGAAAGCAGAGATAAAGATTTAACAAGAGTGGATGAAGAGCGGCGCTTATCAAGAGGGAGGGAGCTGAACAGCTGGGTCGTGGATGAGGCTTGTAGCTTTGGATCGGATTCTATGATGGAGGTTCATGTGAGAGTGGTAAGAGGTATTCCTGAAAATATTGCGGGGATATCAAAAAGTAAACTGAGAATGGCATTCTGAGAGTGTAAGTAGTTGGAAGATAGTAATGGATAGGCATAAAAAAGGAAGTTTCTACTTAGTCTTGAGAAACTGAGGGTTGTGTTCATCCCCAGTGAGAATGCATTTCATGGAATAACGGATGTGTAGTGGGAGGAAGGAGTAACAGATGTATAGTGGAAGGGGTGGAGTAACTGATGAATAGTGGGAGAGTGGAGTAACTGATGGGAGAATGGAGCAAATGATTTATGGTGGAAGGGTGGAGTAACTGGTGGAAGGGTGGAGTAACTGACTATGTACTGGGAGGGTGGAGTACCTGATATGTTTTGGTGATTATCAGACGTGGCTGAAGACCGTCAGGTCCTGCGAGAGATGATTAGTGCTCGAGTTTATTTCCATGAACTGTTATAAGCTGAGTGTTCCCAGCGTGTGTTGACTTTGAGGTCAAGAACCAGAGAGGTAATATCAAGACGGTCTGCAGGGAGATAGGTGGAGACCTGCACAGTTGGATGGGGAACGCTCATCCTTTAAGGGAACGAGCTGTACGCTAACAAGTTTCTAGAAGTTCGGGAAAGTAGTAATGGACAGTGAAAGTTCTTGAAACTTTTAGGGAAAGATTAAGGCCACTTCTTGGGCACATTTTCTCAGAAGTGGACGAGAAATGCCACCCGGCAGAGAGCTTTGTGAGGACCAGAATGACAGAGTGGTCAAAACATTGGGGATATGAAATGAAGGACTGCCGTATGATGTGCCTTGCTTGGTAATAAGCCGGGGATATTTTTGCATCCGTACTTACGATTGAGAACGCATCTCATGTCTCAAATTCAATTTCACAGATAAATGAAGACAACGTTCTTCAACAAACTGACATTAAAGCTGTAAACGGAGTAAGAATGTATAAAACTGCAAGCATTAACAAGTCTTATTTGGGGATAATGAAAAAGGCGAAGATGAGACAGTTAAATCCTTGACTGCCCCTTTTCATCAAGTCACTTGTTACGGGTAGAGTTCCAGATGAATGTATGCCAATGGCAACACCGATGGTCAAAAATCAGTCAATGAATGGAAATTATCGTCCAATTACCTTCATGTCTGCAGTTGGAAAACTTACGGAAAACCAGTACTCGGCTTACAACTGTATACCATTTAGAGGACCACCACTTGATAAAGGATTCTCAGTAGGGTATTCGACGACATTGCTCGTCGAAAACAAATTTGCTTGATTTCTTTTATGATGGAATCAATACGCACGTTGAAAGTAGAGCAGTTGATGTCATCCATCTAGATTGTCAAACCAAAATAATCATTTGACAACGGTCCACATCAAAGATTACCAGCAAGAATCAGGTCCCATGGCATTGCTGGGGCTGTACCGTTGGTGGCTCGAAAATTTGGTTGACTGGCCGTAAACAACGAGGAGAACAAACGAGAGGAAATGTGGGATGCTGATCATCATGGCAGAAAATGAATTCAGGTGATGTTGATATGAGGAGCACAACATCATTATCATCATCAGCGTCATTAGATAAACATTTTCATCACCATCATCATCACTATGATCAAGACATAGAATGATTAGACGTAACAAATGGAGTGCCACAAGGATCAGTCATGGGACCGGCTCTCTTTCTCATACATATTAAATTAATGATATGGATAATGGGCTGCATCTGCAAGTTATCAAAATTCGCTGACGATACAAAACTGGGAAATACATCTACAAATGAACTTGAACTTCTACAGCTTCAAACTGACACAGACAAACTGATGCAGTGTGCTCGCAGGTGGTAAATCAAGTTTGAAATCGTTAAGAGCAAAGTTATATTCATCAGTAGTAAAAGCGAAATGGCAACCTACAGCATGAACTATGTTGAACTGAAAAGGTAACTGAAGAAAAATACTCCAGCGTAATAATCTCGGGTGACCGAAAACAATCATCCTTGCTCTTTACAATTCATTCGTTTGTGTTCAGTTTTGGTCATCCTACCTAAAGCCAAGTTGATCCCCGGAATAAGATGAAAGTCCTGTGCAAGCCGACTCAGATCTATCTAACCTGGAAAAGAGAAGGTCAAGAAGTGATCTAATACCTTTTTTTCAAGGCCATTAGGTTTGATAAATATTTCGAGTCCACGACTTACATCTACTCGAGTCTCCATAGTCACAATGACAACTTCAAGGTTATTACGTATATGTTGTCTAAGTACCTCACAAATCTGTTCGTTTCTGATGTCTTCCACAGGACCTAGTGGCCTGTTGCTGCTTGTATTCTTTTGTACTAATATTAATAGCAGCAGCAGCAGCAGCAGCAGTAGTAGTAGTAGTAGTACAGCAGTAGTAGTAGTAGTAGTAGTAGTAGAAGTAGTGCAGCAGCAGCAGTAGTAGTAGTAGTAGTAGTAGTAGTAGTAGTAATTTCTAGAGATAGTAGATAGTTGAATGAATAAAGTCAGGTGTGTTTGAGAGAGAGAGAGAGAGAGAGAGAGAGAGAGAGAGAGACTCTATCTTGAAGGATGGGAAGCAATGGTGAAAGCCAATTTCCCCCCCATCTTCCCCCCCCCCCCCCCAAGCCCCCTCGTGTGTACGACCCAAGGACGAGGTAAGTAATTGGGGAAGAGAAAATTGGTGTCATCACAGGAGAAGTGTCAATCTCAGTAGAGAGATGAAATGTGGGATTGTGACCATCGAGGCAGAAAATGAACTCAGACGATGTTAGTGTGAGTAGCACTGCATCACCATCACTCACCATCATCACTCGTATTCATTTGTATCATTATAATGAACATCATTTTCAACACCACATCATCACTCACATTCATCGCGGTTGTTATAAAATCATCATTATCACCATCATAACTTCATCATCATCATCTTTACTCATCTTCATCCGTATCGTCATAAAGCCATTGTCGTCATCATCACCATTATCACTCATCTTCATCCAAATCATTATCAAAGCCATCATCATCATCATTAACCTTCATCCACATCTCTACATCATCATAAAACCATCATAATTATTATCATCACCATCATCACCATCAGTCATCTTCATCCCAATCAAAATCATCATCCGTATCATTATCAAAATCATTATAATCATGGCCGTCAACATCACCATCACCACCATTATCACTCACCTTCATAACCATGAACATCATCATCACTCATTTTCACATACATCACTATCAATCCACATCATCATTGTCGTTACCACTTTCATTATCATGTCATCATCATCATCATCATCGAGTCACATTCACGTCATCAGCACTCGACAATGCTTGGGTATTTTTCTTTTTCTTTTTTTTTTCCACGTTTCCATCATTGCTCTGCCTCCCCTTATTTTCCCTCAATCTATGTTTTTATTCTAATTTCTTTCCTTCGTTAACCTCCACTCGTGTCATTCCTTCCCACCTTCGTCTTATTTCATTATTTGTTCTTCTTGATCCCTTATTTTTGCCATTTTCATCTACTTACGATTCAATCTATGTATATCTTTTCTCTTGTTCCCTATCTAATTTCTTTCCTTCGTTATCCTCCACTTTGTCATTCCTTCCCACCTTCATCTAATTTTATTATTTGCTTTTCTTGGTCCCTTATTTTTGCCATTTTCATCTACTTTCGATTTAATCTATATATACATCTTTTCTCTTGTTCCCTCCCCCTATTGTTTTTACTCCGTTTTCTTTAAAGTGTTCTTTGTTCCTTCCTCCTCCACAAATCATTAGTTGAATTTTTCTTTCAAATTATCTTTATCTCTTCTGTCCTTCCCTCCACTTTTATGTTCTTCCTCTCTCCCTCCTCACTTTCCAATCATATTTTCGCCTTTCACTCTATTTGTTATTCCTTCCCCTCCTTCCTTCTTTTTTCTCTTCATTTTTTGTTTCTCCTCTTCCTTGCTTTCATCCTTCCTTCCTTCATATCACTATCATTTCTTTCATCTTTCTCCTTACTTTACCACTTACTCCTTCCTTCTCCTTCCTTTATCACTTCTTCTCTCCTCTCCATCAATAAACAATGTTTCTCTCTTCACATTCCCATTTCTTTTTTCGTCTCCATTCTCTCATTCCATCATCCCCTCCATCCATTTTCTTTCAATTTTTCTAAAACCGTCTTTTCCTTTTCATGACAACTTTTCCTCCTTCCTCTCTGTCCATTTCTTTTCCTCCCTCTACAGTTTCCCGACTTCCTCCTACTCCTGCTATCCTACCTAGTGACTTCAGTAAGCCACCCTCCCCCGCGCGCGCCCCACCTCTCCTTCGCCACCACGGCTGGTGACGTCAATCAACCACACACACACACACACACACACACACACACACACACACTTCCTCCTCCGTAAGACTAGCGTCATCAGAACTTCACCACGAGAACGACATTACGAAAACACTCCCTCCACAGGTGGCGCTATCACAACTTCCTCCGCCAGAAGGGTGAGTGACTTCCCTCAACCCTCCATCTCCCTCCCACCCTCCAACCTCCCCCCTCTAAACCCCCCCTTCCCATAGCTACGTCATCAACGGGGCTGCTCCGCCACCTCGTCGATAAAGACGCTCTACGCCAGTCGAGGGTACAGACGTCATCAGCATTCTACCCAATCAAGCACGGCCACGTCATCGTCCATCTCCTACTGCCTCCCATCCCCCTCACCTTCCCAGGTACAGACCCGCTTCCTGATGAGGGAGTTTTACGGAGAGCTTGAGTCGTCGTCACCGTCACGCCCAGCCCTATCAAAGGGCAGGATGATGGAAGCTCCACAGCAAAAATATTTGGAGACTTTATTCCCTCTACCTTGACCTTCATGGCGTGAAGCCTGGCCACGACACTGAGGAGGAAGAGGCTTCCTCTGGCCCAGCTGGTCTAGATGACGTGAGGCTTGGCCACGACACTGAGGAGGAGGAGGCTTCCTCTGGCCCAGCTGGTCGAGATGACGTGAGGCTTGGCCGCGACACTGAGGAGGAGGAGGCTTCCTCTGGCCCACCTGGCCGAGATGACGTGAGGCTTGGCCACGAAACTGAGGAGGAGGAGGCTTCCTCTGGCCCACCTGGCCGAGATGACGTGAGGCTTGGCCACGACACTGAGGAGGAGGAGGCTTCCTCTGGCCCGACCGACCAAGCCATCGTGACCCTGGGCCACAGTTAGAAGGAGAGGAGGAGGAAGGGGAGGGGGGGGAGGAGGAGGAGGAGGAGGATTACGGTCCGTACTTTCAGTGAGGTACGTGACTTCCACTTAGTACCTAAGTCAAGTGTTCACTTATCTACGACGTTTCCTTCAGCACCACACGAAGAGAGGGACTGGGAGCCTTCCAGTGGCTACATCTGAACTTCAAGGTTTATGTAGGAGTCTGTGACAGTACAAGGGAGATATGGACGTCTTTGCAATTAGGAGACAGTGCTCTTCGTCCATTGGCGATGATACAGTCTCGACGAAGGTGACTCTCCATTCTCACTGGACCCTCAGATGGACAGCTTCGGTTACAGTATAATCCTGATTATATATATATATATATATATATATATATATATATATATATATATATATATATATATATATATATATATATATATATATATATTTCCTTTCTGAAAGGGGCTTCTGGTGTTACCCAAGACCCTTTTTCAAGGGCCTCCTGAACACCAAGGCTGTGCTACACTCAGTCGCAGGAACAGAATGGACTCTTTTGAAGCGGGAAGTTCTCTGAGGAGACTGTATTCCTTGTTGTTGACTGCCGATGATACAGCCTTCCCAAAGGCGACTTTCCACTCACGGTGTAACCTCGAGCAGTCGCAGTTTATGTAGCATCATAACCCTGATATATATATATATATATATATATATATATATATATATATATATATATATATATATATATATATATATATATATATATATATTTGTTTTTTATGTTATTTACAATAGACACAAAAGACAAGACAAATTACAAGAATCCGACGTTTTTCATGAAGTCACATGTCAACAAGGAGACTGTGGGCCTCCTTACCAACATGACCTACGAGGGAAGCACGACCTGTACACTGTCCAGAAGACTTGCTTCATACAGACGACAAGGCTCCGTTAAACTGCAGGTCACCAAGATGCACAACACTGCCCTCACACGAAAGACGATTGTGAAAGCTACAAGGACACTAAGCCAAGACACAAGACACCTACAACTCTGCCGAAGTTCTTAATCATCAAGGAACCACCTACCAAAACTCAAGAGCCACAACACGAGCCAAGACAGGCTACCACACCTCCACGCCCTAGCAGCATCGCGTTACAACCAACGAGCTCGCAGCGCTCCGTGCACGTCCACTTACAGGCACTACCCAGCCTCTTCATCCTGCTTGAGGGGGTTAATTGATCACAACCGTCGAATCTCGAAAGCGGTTTAATGACGACAGCGAACTTTCTGTTTCGAACGATGTAGAGATAGCGAACAACATGCCATGCTATGCCATAATCATTTTAGAAGTTACGTAATGCTTTTTCGGTATTAGAACATTGGATGAATGGAGTAAGTTAAGCGATGGAACTGCGAAAAGAGGCAGCATATAAAAGATTAAGAGAGTTTTTCGAGACCAGAGGGAAATTGGAGAGATGGGACCCCATGAATATTGAATCCCCTCCCCTTCTCCCCTTACTGTACAAGTACGTAATTACACACAAACACACACACACACACACACACACACACACACACACCGTCATCGATCAAACCTTGGTTAAGGGCCAGAATTCCATCCCGCGGGTCCTTGGGACCTCCATCACCACATCCCAAGCTCGGTCTGAACTAACCCACAGGCAATCTAAATTGCCCAACCAACTCTCTACACAAGTCTGAGTCAGATCAAGACGCCTTGAGACTCCGTATACCTCCAACCAGGCTAAAGTAGCTCGAGGCTTTGCTAACACGTACGACCAGTCCAAGCCAGCTCAAGACCCAGTTAGACCTACCCACACAAACACCGCACATCTGCCTTGAGACTAGCCTGAGCTCTCGATCGGCCTAAATAAGCCTGTCGTGTGAGGTCTAGAGGAGGAGGAGGAGTCTTGACTCGGTGTAGAACCAGCATTTGGGTGATTCAGGGAGGTCTTGGGCAGGGGGTGGCAAGTGGTGAAAAGAAGGTTGAATGAAGGGAAGGAAGTTATTTTGCGAGTTAGAAAGACTCGAGGGTTTTCTGAAGGACGTCCGGTTCTCATCCAGGGAGTTGGTCGATGATGGCAACTACCTGCCCCACCAGTGTGTGTGTGTGTGTGTGTGTGTGTGTGTGTGTGTGTGTGTGTGTGTGTGATTACTCTCTGTCATTACTATATCTGTGTTACAAGATGAGCAACATTTTTTATCATTATCATTGTTATTATTAGTCATTATCAATTTTATTAGTAATACTACTACTTAATATTGTTATCATCACACACACACACACACAAATACAGCTTCAGTGCTCATGTGTATAGTAGATTTACATTATCAAATGTACATGGAAATGGTGAACAGCTTGTCGAGTTGCGTGGTGAAAATGGACTGATGAGCTGGATTACCTAGTCCCCCTAAAAAAAGTTGAATACACGATCACACGAAAGTGAGTAGGGGTTAGCGATGAGTGCGCATCACTGCATTATATACAAATTACCAAGCGTACAAAGACGAGGCTGCTGAGAGGGGCAACTGGTGTGATATCAGATCATGCCCTAGTGGAGACAAGTGTGGCTTTAGAAAATGAGGATTCAACATAGGCGGCAGGAGGCTGGTGGAGGTGAATCCGCTTTGAAAAGAGACACGTGTTCGATGATATCAAGAGAGAGCGAGTGAAAAATGGAAAAAAAAGGGTTTAAGAGTAAACGAGACTTGAGGAACGGACGAAGAATGGAAGATATTGAGAGATCCTTCCTAAATTGTGTGGGTGAAGTGTGCGGAAGGTGGGCTGCGAGTGTTTGAGAATAGATTGTGAGAGGTGGGGCATAGGCAATACCTGTAGGGAAGGAGTACGAGTGATTGAGAGATGTACAAAAGAAAGCAGGAGGTGGCCATGAAGAAGATGCAAGTGAGATAGTGAGAGAAAGAGAGTAACGGTAAGCTTCAGGAAGAGTAATGGAGATGTTTCAGGTGTTGGATAAGCTGATGAGGGAAAGAGAACAAATGGGAGCATGAATAAGGGGAGAAGATGGGGGAGTGGATAAAGACAAACCGTAAGTAAGAGAGAGGAGTGAATATTTTGGAAGACTGGTGATTGTGTTAGATGACAAGGGTTGCAGATTTAGGGACGTGTAGGTATGCGAAGTGAGGGAATCGTGTGGCATGGTCGGGTGAAGAGAGAGAAGGTTATGGAAGCCTTGCACAAGATGAAGTATGGCAAAAGAGCTGAAGAGACTGGGATTTCAGTTGATTCTGCCAGGAGAGGTGGGGATGGCGACGGTGCTGTTGAATGGTATAGTCAGGTTTTTTTTTATAGTGTGTATTGCTGAGGATTGGCGTAACGTTCGCACAAAAGTGAATAGTGGAAGTAGAGAGCTATAAGTTCGTTTAGTGCACCTGGTAACGTGTGCTGGAGAGTGTTGATGGTATGAATGTGGCTTTAGGAGTGGTGGAGAATGTGTGGAGTAGGTGTTTGGTTTACGGATCCTGCATGAGAACGAGTGGTCCATCAGTGACGCTAATCTCCTTCGTTCATCTGATTCCAACCTACTGCCCACCATTCAAACCTGTGATCACAATAGATTAATCAAAAGTATGCAAGAAATAACGTAATCATGTTATAATCATCTTTGATTCAACTTCAAGTTTCATGATTCCATGTGTAGTCATACCCACAAGAATGCTTGCATCTTTTTTTCAACACCCTGCATTATCATCATCATTACTATCATTATCATTAACCAGACAGGTCTTGTGTGTGTGTATGTTTGGCTATTCGATAGTCTCTCGCTTCCTGTATCAACGTCTGCCAATTAATCTGCCTCATATTCTGCCCATCCGTCTCCTTACCTTGTTCATCATTCACCTTTTGTTCTCTGCTTGGATTTTCAATACGATTCTTAAATTTCGATTTCTGATGCTTTGGTATCTTCTTTTTCGGATCTCTCTCTCTCTCTCTCTCTCTCTCTCCCTCTCTCTCTCTCTCTCTCTCTCTCTCTCTCTCTCTCCTTCACTCGTGGAGACACAGTGCAGACAGGATGGGGGTAGAATTCTTCAAGTCAGCAAAGAAAATATGCAGATTGGTACAAGTCAGCAGAACAGAGCTGACTGCTGTGACTCCTACGAGTCAGCAGGTAGAAGATGACTCCTACAAGTCAGCAGGAAGGAGCTGACTCCTACGAGTCAGCAGGAAGGAGCTGACTCCTACGAGTCAGTAGGAAGGAGCCGACTCCTACGAGTCAGCAGTAAGGAGCCGACTCCTACGAGTCGGCAGTAAGGAGCCGACTCCTACAAGTCAGCAGGAAGGAGCCGACTCCTACAAGTCAGCAGGAAGGAGGATATTCCAACAAGTCAGCAGGAAGGAGCCGACTCCGACAAGTCAACAGGAAGGAACCGACTCCTACAAGTCAGCAGGAGGGAGGATATTCCAACAAGTCAGCAGGAAGGAGTCGACTCGTACAAGACGCCAGGCGGGAGTAGACTCCTACAGGGCAGCAGGAAGGAGGGTATTCCAACGAGCCAGCAGGAAGGACTCGACTCCTGCAGGCCAGACAGAAGGTGGGGGACCGACGCCACGACAGTGGTATGACACCGGCTCCTGGGCGTGACCATCAATTAACCTACGTTTCCCCAAGTCGGATCCATAACTTAAGGGGAAAAGTAAAACGAAAAGCAAGAAACTTGGCCCTGACCGTAAACCTTTATGATCTCATATTCTCGCAGAGATAAGGAGGGAGATTTCCCGCTCTCTTTCTTTACTGTCGGAGAAATAAAAACGTCTGCCGAAGGGGGAAAAACCCAGAAAGAGGTCAAAACAGGAGAAAACAGGCTGGCGTGTGTGTACGGCTCTGGTAATGGATGATGGGAACCATTTTTCACACGGGATGGAATCAACTCCACAATTTCGGAGAGAAAAATCTGAGGAAAGGGTGGAGGTAGGGGGATGGAGGAGAGAGAGAGAGAGAGAGAGAGAGAGAGAGAGAGAGAGAGAGAGAGAGAGAGAGAGAGAGAGAGAGGAGTTTAACAGCATGACCTGCAAAGCTCTGTGATGCTACTCGCTGAACCCTCCTCCTGTTGGTGATCGATGCTTCTCTCAAGATCTGAGAGGTTCAGATCCTCGCCATTCTAGATCCCAACACAAGATCCTATCCTTTTTATAAACAAAATCAGATGCTCAGGTGTACAGAAGCACAAGATCCATTAGGTTATTTCACCTATATCAAATGCTCTAAACATACAGGGAAAAAAAATATCCCGAAATACTTTTCTGAAGTCACATGCACCAGTAATTATGTTTTTGCTTGTATCAAATGCCCTAGATCCAATCAAGGTTACATGTTCCCCTATGTTACTCGTTCCTAAGTTTTGAATGGCCACACATTCTTATCAAAAGAACGTAAACAAACCTCGATAGGGTAATAAGGAAGGACGTGATGACGCCAGTTGAAAGAAAAATAAAACTGTTGGCGAGTCAAAAATTGTTGTATTGGAATTCATCAACAATAACAGCCTCATATCAAGAGCAACAGATCCAAACAGTGAGCGACTCCCAACAATACATCTCTGACAACAGAGCTTCCGTTGCAGTGATGGATTCTCCGAATATACAAGAATTCTAAAACAAAAGACGTCCGAGAACAGCAATTCTAAAAGCAATGACACCTTAAGAAGTCTATCATGAACAAAAGATCTCCTTGCAACAAAGATCATAACATAAAAACTAGCAACAGATACCCCAGACCCAACCACAACAGATAGATCAACGACAGAAGCAACGATACGAGTCCTTGAAAACAGATTCTCAACAACAGACGACTCCCAACGGTAAGTAGGCATACACAAAGCAACGGATGGCTAACGATAACAGGCCCTGATTACAGATGGTTAACGAAAGCAGATCCACTAACCACAGACGGCTCAAGAGACCCATAACAACAGATGATCAACGATAACAAAATCCATAGGAACGGACGATTGACCAAATCAGGTTCTTCTAAACACATGATCAACGATAAAAGACTTCTAACAACACATGGTCAAAGGAAATAAGCCCTTAACAACATATGGTCACTGATAACACACACCTAACAAATAATCAACAGCAATAAAGCTCCCTAACAACAGATGGTCAACGAAAACAGACAACTAACAACAGACCAACAACGATAGCAGACACCTAAGAATGGATGATTAACGATAACAGACACTTAACAACAGATGGTCAACGATGATACATCTCCCCCAAAACCAAACAGTAAACAATAACAGACCCTTATCAGCAGATGGCCAGCAATAACAGACCCTTCATAACAGACTGTTGGCAGTAACAGACCTCTCCCAACAGCTTCCTTTCGCCAGAGAATCCTCAACAGACCACCCATTCACCAACAACAGACTTACCAAAATCAGATTATCACCAGCGAAAACTCCCCAGCATATCCGCCAACAACAGATCGCTCGCAGCAGGAAGAGCCCAGCAACAGATTGTTCGTATGAACAGAAGCCAACAGCAGAATCTCAGTGACAACAGATCTTCCATGAAATCCCACTACGTCAGTTCAACAACAGATTCTATACGTCACTAATTCATCTATATGTGAACCTGGTCCGACGGCAGAGATCTTGAAGGCATAATCCTCTCAGTTTGGTCCGACGTACGACCCCTGTGCCCGACGCACGAACTGCAAGACCGACGTACGACCCCTGAACCCGACGCACGAACCGTAAGACCGACGCGCGACCCTTGAGCCCGACGCATGATGCGTAAGACCGACGTACGACCCTTGAACCCGACGAACGAACCGTAAGACCAACATACGACCCTTGAGCCCGACGCACGAACCGTAAGACCGACGTACGACCCTTGAACCCAACGCACGAACCTTAAGACCGACGCACGACCCTTGAGCCCGACGCACGAACCTTAAGACCGACGCACGACCCTTGAACCCGACGAACGATTATGCCCGATGCAATACGACACTTCTCCTGGATAAGATGGGTTGGCCTTTGACCTGGTCCATAATGATCAGTCCACAAGTCACGTCGTGGTACGCCAGGCTTGTACCATCATGATGAAATACCGTACCGTCGTGCTCGAGGGTCGCACAGTCGTGACGTAAGGCAGTACCGTCGTGCTCGAGGGTCGTCGCACCGTCGTGACGTAAGGCAGTACCGTCGTGCTCGAGGGCCGCACAGTCGTGACGTAAGGCAGTACCGTCGTGCTCGAGGGTCGTCGCACCGTCGTGACGTAAGGCAGTACCGTCGTGCTCCAACCAACTGCACGTCTTGAAGAGTCTATGAGTATGGCAGCAGAAGCCTACGTTTGGTGAATATCTAAAATCCGCCGGACAGTAAAACCATTCAGATGAGGTTTCGTTTATCCTGATCTATTTTCTGTGGCGAGACGCAACCCGGATTTGTTACAGGAGAGAAAAAAATGTGATATATATATATATATATATATATACAGAGA